>NC_079208.1:20094329-20171829 GCF_026745355.1 Beta vulgaris subsp. vulgaris
TAGCTACAGGTGACAAATCCAACGACTCTGAAGCTTCTACGTCGGAGTCTCCAGATGAAACTGCTCAGTTGGAGGGGATTGCCCAAGATGACAAGGACAAGATCGTTGGAGAGGATGCTAGCATAGCTTCTTAATTTGAAGTTTGGTCTAGGATTTCTTAGCATGGAACACTTTTTTACCGTTGCATATGGTGGCAACATGTCTTTGTAGGAACATATTTACTTTTAATCTTTTGAAGATTTGACTTATCTTTTGATTTTTAAAAAACATCTCTTTTGCATGCACATTTATACTTGTCAGCTTTTGGTGATGTTTTTACCTGATGTACTCGAGTTTTGCTTTGGTTGGGCCCGTTTCCTTGGTGTTTCGACCGTGCAGCTAAACTCTAGTGCTTCAACCTTTAGCTGTTTGACTAGGTGCTACGACCTCTTGCGTTTACCTGCACATGGGTAAAACCAAGGTGGGCCATTGGCATGACCAATGGTCCTAATATGCTTATGCTACTATTATTTTTTAGCATAGGTACAATCACAAGTTTACTAAGGTGAAAGAACTTTGATTACCTGGCGGACCAATGCTCCGTATAGGAACTATGGTTACCTTCCTTAGGAATCTGGCGTCGATGGCCAGTACATAACCTGGTTCTTGCCCCAGGTTAAAAATGATACAACTTGAGATGAGAAGCGTTCCAGCTTCTAGGTATCGCTTTCCCATCCTTAGTGACTAGGCGATAGGCACCTTTTCCAACTACCTGGTCTATCAGGTAAGGGCCTTCCCAGCTTACCTGCATTCAGCTCCTGGGTATTCTGAAACACCTTCCTGAGAACCCAATCTCCTATTTTAAACACTTTGCCCTTTACGTTCTTGTTAAAACTGCGAGCTAACACCTGCTGCTGGACAACCATTCTTACAAATACGATATCGCTTAACTCCTCAATGGTGTCGAGATCATAGCTAAGTTCGTCACTGTTGGCTTCTGGAGTCAATAGGCCATACCTGGCTGTAGGAATGGCCAATTCTGCAGGTAACACTGCCTCACATCCGTACACGAGGGAGAAGGGAGTCCTTCCTGTAGCGCCTCTTGGTGTTGTGCTGTTTTCCCAACATACTTTAGGCAGCTCCTCTGCCCATCTTCCTTTTTTGGCCTTCAACCGCCTCTTGATACCGTTGATAATTACCTTATTGCTGGACTCAGCTTGCCCATTCGCTTGCGGGTACCTAGGCGTTGATGTCACCAAGTTGATGTTCCATTCATGGCAAAACTGCCTCGTTTTGTTGCTTATGAATTGTAATCCATTATCACAAATGATTTCGATAGGTACTCCAAACCTGCAAATAATGTTAGTGTGCAAAAAAGATATCACTTCTTTACCCCTTACCTGCTGGAATGCCCCTGCTTCGATCCATTTGGAGAAGTAGTCCGTAAGTGCCAGCATGAAGACTTTTTGCTCTGGGGCCACTGGTAGTTTTCCCACATTGTCCATGCCCCACCTCATGAAAGGCCAGGGTGTCAAGGTGGGATGCAATACCTCAGCTGGTTGGTGGGACATATCTGCATGCTTTTGGCAGCTTTCGCATTTCTGCACGTACCTCTTTGCATTCTGGCGCATTGTTGGCCAATAGTATCCATAGGCCAGGATCTTGTTTGACAAGCTTCTTCCTGCTGCGTGGGATTCGCATTCTCCTTCATGGAATTCTTTGAGTGTGGATTCCCATTGGTCTTTCTCTAAACACCTTTGCAGTAGGTCATGGCTGGCACAGGATTGTTTGAATAGGGTACCAGAAATGGCATGGTACCTGGTGGCTTTCGTCCGCAGCTTCTGGGCCTCCAGCTTATCTTCTGGTAGGATGCCCTTTTCCAAGTATTCGAGTATTGGCTGGCTCCAGCTGGTACTTGCTTTCCAGCTACCATCCTGTCGCACAATGTTTACCTGCTTGCTGATAGCTGGCTCAGCTAAATGAGCTATTAGTATTGACTTGAAATCGCATTTTCTAAGCGCTGACCCCAGGTTGGCTAGGGCATCGGCTTTGGTGTACTGGTCCCTTGGAATTTTCTTTATGTTGAATTCTTCTAACAACTTGGCTTTTTCTTTGACCAGGTCTAGGTAATATGCCATTTTCGATTCTTTAGCTGCGTATTCTCCTTTTACCTGGCTTACTATTAGTAGCGACTCACTAAACACATGTAGGCTGTTAGCTTTTAAATCATATGCTAATATCATTCCTGAAATTAGGGCTTCATACTCAGCCTCATTGTTAGTAGCTTTAAAATCACAACATATAGCACGCACTATCATGTCCCCCTGTGGCGACTTTAGGACTATACCTAGGCCAGCTCCTCTAAAATTCGAGGATCCATCTACGTACAACTGCCAGTTTCCGGACTTACCTACTTGATTAATGTGACGCACTTCCTCTTCAGCTGCAGCTGCTAGGTCAGGACTGAAGTCTGCCACAAAGTCAGCTAAAGCTTGGGATTTTATAGCTATTCTATGCAAATACTTGATATCCTGCGCGCTTAGGGATATAGCCCATTTGGCCATTCTCCCTGAGCATTCTGGCTTTCTTAGCATAGCTTTAATAGGATAGTTAGTCATGACATGAATACGATGAGATTCAAAGTAATGCCTTAGCTTAAGTGATGCCATGTATAAAGCTAGCACTAGTTTTTCTAGTGATGTGTACCTAGTTTCGGCCTCCAGCAAGGATTTACTTACGTAATAAACTAGGAGCTGCTGGCTTTCGGCTTCCTTGGATAGCACCGCACTTACTGCTTTGCTGCTGATAGCTAAATATAAATGGAGCGTCTCGCCTGCAGCTGGCTTCGAGAGCAGAGGGGGTTGGGTCAGGTAAGCTTTTAGATCCTGCAGCGTAGCTTCATCCTCGGTCGTCCAGTCGAATCCTTTGTTCTTTTTCAGCACGTTGTAGAACAGATGGCATTTATCGGAGGATCTGGATATGAACCGATTGAGCGCAGCTACTCTCCCTATCAGCTTCTGGACTTCTTTTAAGTTCTGCGGTGATTGGATATTGATCAATGCTTGCACTTGACTGTGATTAGCTTCTATGCCTCGCTGTGTGACTATGTACCCCAAAACTATTCCTGTAGGGACTCCAAAGGAACATTTACTAGGTTAAGCTTCATCCCATACCTTTTTAATACTTCGAAAGTATCTTGCAGATGAGCAACGTGATCTTCAGGTTGCTTTGTTTTGACCAGCATGTCATCTATATAGACTTCCATCGTATCTCCCAGCTGCTTCTCGAACATTTTGTTAACTAGCCGCTGATAGGTGGCACATGCGTTTTTCAATCCAAAAGGCATCACCTTATAACAATAAATACCTCTTTTAGTCATGAATGCTGTCTTTTCTTGATCTTCCGGGTCCATGAGTATCTGATTACAGCCAGAGTGCATCGAGGAAGGTTAATCTCTCATGTCCAGCTATAGCGTCTACCAATGCATCGATGTGTGGCAGTGGAAAGGGGTCCTTTGGGCACGCCTTGTTGAGATCGGTGAAATCAATACACACTCGCCACTTGCCATTCTTTTTGATGACGACCACCACAGTAGCTAGCCAATCTGGGTATTTAACTTATCTAATCTTCTCAGCTTTCAGCAGCTTCTCTACTTCTTCATTGACTATCAAATTCGTTTCTGGCGCGAACTTCCTCCTTTTTTGCTTGACATGTTTACAGTTAGGGTCAACGTTCAGCTTGTGAGGCTGGGATACATTGATCTTCTTGGGGATTCTGGCCCTTGCGATTTCATCGACGAAGGGGGACTGCGCGTAGCCATTAGGAGATTCCTCAGCTTCGAGGGTTAGTGCTCCAGGCAACTTCGCCAGCATGCGGAGTATCTTCCTATTCTGAGACTCTAGGAGTCCCATCTTCTTAGCGGCAGGATCTGCTTCCTCTTCTTCTTCGTCAGACCTGGGCTCTTTCTCTTCTTCCTCGTCCTCGCTGGTGCTGGAATAATTGAGATTGAGCTCACGGGGGGTCAGTCCTTGACCGCGAGGCTTGGATGCCTTGCTGCTTTTGACGTACTCCAGCTGTTTCCTGATACTATCAATAGTATGTTGTGATTCGGATTGAGTGCAACGAAGATCTTCCTGAGCTTTCAGCAATGCAGCTTTCATCATTTCGGCATCATCATCAACCATTTTTTCTTTCTGGAATGAAATGCGTATATTTTCTTTTTGGGATTTTTATGGAAGTTTTAGCTGTAGAGCCCCACGGTGGGCGCCAAACTGTTTATGCCAAATTCTGCATAAGCAAAACTTAGTTGAGGATCTAAAGCTAACAAAGATGCAGCTAAAAACAATAAGGAAATCTAGCTACAAAATGAACAAATACGAAAAGAAACAAGACACCAAGAGATGGTGACGCGGAAAACCCCAGGAAGAAGGGTAAAAAAACCGCGGGTGGAACGGAGTCCACCAATCCACTATATCTGAGAATTACAGCTTATGCTAAGTATCTTTTTAGTATTGTAGAGAGCAAAGAAGTATCTGAGTGTAAATGATGTAAAACTTGTGTGTTCCTAAGATGATTCTCTTTTATTTATACAAGTGCATACTACATAACGCTGTTTATATTTAGCCGTTAACAACTAACTCCTATTCTTTTGCCACAATCTCCTAAAATCAAGGAACAACTCCATCTTCTACTCAACCACGGATCTCGCCCTATTTTTTTAGGCACAACTGTTGTAACAACGTCTTTTGACCAAGCCCTGATTAGTAACTTATGCACTCTTTTTTGAAATATCTTCCGGAACTTGTGAATACTTGCAATTGCTGCTACCTGACTCTCCTTAGCTGATCTCCAGATAGCAATGACAAACGCCCTACCTGCACTTTCCAGCTTGAGCAAATATTAGGACATCACAATTACTGTGTCAACATGTAGATTCCCTAATTCCAAAAATCTCATCATATCTTCTTTCGACATGTTCGATTGCTCATCTTCGTTTTCCCCTCTCTTCTTTGTGACTTTTTCCTTTCCTCTCGATTTTTCTTGGTTTTTCCCAAAAGTCCTAATACTACACCTGTTGGGAGCCATGGATGTAATCGGAATAGAAATAATTTCAAAGCGAAAAATTAGCGGTGGTTGAAATTTACCTAGTGTTGTGATTGATTTTCCAGCAGAAGAGCGGCTGAAAATTCTAAAAGGTTTATCGCTTTGAGAAGAGAGAAATCAATTGAGTTGACAAATTCAATCATGCACGGTATTTATAGTCCCAAGGGCAATCATTGTCCTGTTAAACGGATAAAAACCAACGGATAATTTTTTCTTATCTTTTGCCATTATGACCCTTGAGTTAAATTTGATGATAAATTTTTATCTGATTCACTCATGTGTTCTTTCTTATCTGTTGATTAATATTTTTTGGCTAAATATTTTCAAACTAAAGTCATCTTATCTGGTAGAGTCCTTTGCTTCTTTAACAATTGTCTCATGGACTTTGTGTCACCCCGTTTCGACAAGTGGGGGCATACTGTTATGACGGATTTTTACAGGTTGACATTGACGTAAAGATGTAACGACTTTGACGTTAAGACACAAGGCTAGCTGCGAAAATAGAATGCGGAGACTAAGTCAACCAGGCAAGCAGCTAATAATCCGAGAAAGAAGGATTGTGATTCGATCACGATTTTATTAACAAGGTAGTAATCAGTTGCACGATTCTAGGAGGCGGATATGGTCAGTTGAGCATAGCAAGGAGAATCTGCTAGAATTAGGGAAACAATCGTTGTAAAATCTTAGCCTAGTGATATAGTATTTAAGCGCAGAAAAAGCCAAATAAAGGATACTGCATTATTCATAAAAAGAGCACACAAGAGAAAACTATTCATTATTCTGATTTACGATTTACATTTGTACTTAGATCACAAAACATAAGCTGTAAGGATTGTTGTTCATCCGGAACGACAATCATTGATAGTAGATTGGTGGAACCATCTCCAACCGCGGTTTTTACCCACCTTCATTGGGGTTTTCCGCATCACCATTTTTGTGTGTCAATCCCTTGAATCCGCCTTTGCATTCATTCCTTACATCATAAGTTTAAATATCTGGTTAAATTGTCCCTAACTTTAATTTTGTCGTAAAGGCAAATTTTAGATTAAACAGTAAGCATAATAAAACTAACAATAATACTTATAATATACTGTACTTTAGAATCTAAGTCTTGATCGTTTTTGGCTAGTAAATCAAGGATTTACCATAGTCTTGGCTAATCTTGTGCAAATCTCTCCTATTTCAAATTTCAAATTTCTTTGTGTCACATGTTCATTACTTAGACCTTTTTACACATAAGCAAAAGAAATTGGTATTTAATTGACACATAGAATTTCATGGTCTTGCCTAGGGATGTGCACGGGTCTAGGAACAGACAGGAATCGGTTGGACCGGTGAACCGAAATCTGGGATTTTCTTGGACCGAGACTGGGCCGGGACCAGACCGGAAAAATTACGGTTCGGTTAGGTCCTTGACCGGAAAAATTATGGTCCAGTCCGGTCTTGGACCTCTTGGATCGAAATGTTTTTTTCCAAAAAAAAAAAAAACTTTTTATTTTATTTAAATATATTTATAAATTATATACATTAAAACTTAATAATTTTAATAACAATAATCCTAAAAAAATAAATAGTAGGTTTTAAGTTTCTAACTTTCTACCTTTTAATTTTTTTTAACCTATAAATATTTTTTTACCAAATTCATAGAAATTCCGGCCCAACCGGTCCGGACTAGAATTTTCCGAGTTTGGACCGGACAGGTTCGGCAGACCGGAATCCTGAAATTCGACGGGCCGAGGACCGAACCGAATCTACGGTCCGGTCCAAATTTCGGTCCGAACAGGTTTATGCACATCCCTAGTCTTGCCTACATGACACATAAGTAAATTTTTTAGCTTTATATAATTGAATGATGATGATAAAACCTCATGACACTTTGTATTAATATATCAATTTCAATGATTGGATGAACTCATTATTATTTTAGAAATTAAATTAATCTGAAAATTTTTATTCCCCTTGAAAAATGGGAGACTTGCTATTCTAGGAAAAAGTAACTATTCAACAGTTAAAATTAACATCACAAAGCCATAAAATAGGATGATTCCGATTTGATTACTTGACATAAAATATATTGAAAGATCAGTTACAGAGGTGCAGGATATTTGAAGCTGAAGAGCTCGTTATTGAACTGGTTTGCTTCTTTGTGCATCTAATATCTTATTGTCTTTGTTAGATTTAGAATCTTTCGTTATGCTATTGAGATATATCCCTTCTTGAATTGACTATATGTTTATGGATAGTGAAGAAGGATCAAAATTATTTTATATTTCAATCAATGAAAATAAAGAAAAAGCTAGATGCAGGTAAAATCAATCATAATGGAGTTATTAAAGGGGAGATTTAACTTCTCTCACATGAACGATTATGTAGATTAGAGTGCAAGATCCAATATGTATATTTTACATCTCAAACACAACTTTCCCTGAATATTTGATGTTTAGACCACCATTCAACCATATAAATTTTTATTGTGTCCAATGCACGCAGAACTAAAGATTTTTAAGTTGTATTCTTTATGTATAGAAGCAATATATTATCATATATATCAATTTATGTTACACACATGCATGTACGTATGTGTGCACGCACATGTATTAACACATGCACGCCCCTCATCATACTCCGTTATGATGTAACATTATAGCTTATAATATTCAGGATTATTTTTTAAAAAAAGATATTGAAAGTTAATACTCTTATGATATAAAGTTATAGCTCAAAAGATTAAGGACTACTTTAAATGAAAAAGAATATTGAAAGTTAATTACTCTTACAAAATGAAGTTATAGTTTAAAAAAAATAAAGGAGTTTTTGAAAAAAAATATATTATTGAAGGTTAATTAACTCGCATACTATAGATATATGTGATTGGAAGAGTGTATATGATAGACACAGAATATAATGTGTATGTACTCTATGATTATGTAAATTAAATTATAAAATTAAAATTTGTATCACACATTGCCTTAAATCAATAAACAAAGGCAAAATCTAAACCTAGTAAAATGAGTAGTGAGTGCTCAATGTTTTTTACAATGGAATTGGCCAGCTATTTCAACCAAAACGATACTTGGTTTCAAATTTACGTATTCATAGTCTCAACTCTCAATTAGGATTATGATTTTGTTGAAAACCTATGAAACATGAACTATAATTACTTTACATTGAACACATGCTACTAGTGATGGCCACTGGTGCGAGCTGGACGGGCCGGGCCATGGGCCGTAGTGGGCTGGGCTGAGATTTAACGGCCCAGGACCGGACCGTGAAATTCATGGGCTGGGCGGGCTGGTCCGTGGGCTGAAAAATCTTGGCCCACATCGATCTGTTACCGGTTTTCACGGTTCGTGGGTTTGGTGGGCTGGACCGGACTGACGGGCCGGCATGAGATTTTTTTTTTTTCAAAATTATTTAATCATTGAAATTATTCATTATTGTTATATAAAATCTGTAAAATGAATTTAAAATATATACAAATATTAATATTAATGAATAATTTCATTATTTTTAATTTTATTGAATTATAATATATGCAATTTGATTAGAATATATACAATTTGATTAAAATATACACAATTTGGTTCAATATTTACTTGGATTGGGCTGGGCTGGTTCATGGGCCGGGTTGGACCGGTTTCATGGTCCGGGCTGGCGGTTTTAGTAGTGGGCTTTAGTGGGCTGGGCTCAAGAAATCTGGCCCACAGCCCACCCACCAATTTCACGGTTCGAGTTGGGCTGGCCGGGCTTTTTGCTGGTCCGGCCCACACGGCACACGAGGTGGGCTGGGTTGGATGGGCTGGATTGGCCCGCACTGTTGGCCATCTCTACATGCTACATAAGACGAAAAGCATATTGTAGCGAGAGGTTATTATTAAAAGTAAAATTGTTACAAATATGACTAATGAAATTATTCTTATTGCTATTTGTAGTAACAGTAACAAGGAACATCTCTAGAAGATGGAAGAAGAACACAATAAGAAGTTTTAGTGTTTAGGCCCGGGCGATGCCCCGGATTTTTTCTTTGCTACAATTTATTAGTAGTTAAATAAGTATTCTCATACTCATTTAAAAAAGTTATCTTATTCATTAATGTAATTCAAACGTTTTCCATTCATATGTGATCATTAATTTTAATTACAAAATCAATAATGGTATGGTGGTGTAAACAATTCTTATTCTTTTTTACTATATGAGAAAGACGTGGATATAATGTTATTGGAAGAGTGAGGGTGACACGTGTCACATATATGTTCTTAGGAACGCCTTTTAATATAGTATAGATTTGATAAGATGCCAAAACATGATGATGATGACGGTTACAATATCTTTAAGTTGTTTTTGTTTTTTTCTTATGCAAAAATATGAAATCATTCTCAAACTTAATGTGCATAAATACTCTAAACCTTGATTATCTCCCCTTTTGGAAGACTCCATTTCATAGAGTCACAAATATGGCAAACAAGAAGAACATAGAAAAAGCTCCATATATTACGAAGAGTGATGCTAAAGATCCACTACTCCAACTTCGAAAAGTCGATGAAGGTTCTTTCAAGATTGTGGTCTTGAGCAGCTTCATCATTGTTACTGGATCTTATGCTTTTGGAACATGTGTAAGTAGAAGTATATAATAATTCTTCTTGCATATCTAAGTGAAATGATGTTGTCTCCACTATTATTGTTGACTTAATTACTCTTTCTTCAGATAGGATTTACAGCACCTGTACAAGAAGCTATATTGAGAGATCTTGACTTATCTATAGCACAGGTCAGTGTTAAATCTTTTATTAATGTTACATATATCTCTATTATCTCTATTATATAAGGAAAGGGCAGAGCAATGGTGTCCTCTTTTGAAATGCCTATTTTACCCCCTTCCCTTTCTAAATTACAAAAGGAATGTCAAAATCAAAATCGGTACTCAAAGAAAACTACCGAAAATTAATTTACAACACTCACTCACAAATCACTTAAAAGAAGAAACTTTACAAATCACTCATACAATTGAGAAAATCACGTTATAAAAATTACGCAAATCACTCAAATAATCGGGAAACTTTATTAAAACTTAAAATGAACATACAAACTAAAACTAATAACCTAGAATGTCAATACATACAAAATCATTTACAAAAATTTACTTACAAATCACTATTCTCAAGAACCATTCACAATTAATGGTGGGTCATGATAAAAATAGATGTGTATTTGTAGTGAAATCAGAATTTAGAAGTTAGAATACAAGCGTTCCGACCCATTTTAGTAGAAGGGCGCGCTATTTGTTTACATCCATTAGTTTGTAAAGGGTTCAATGCAGACTTTGATAGGGATCAAATGGTTGTTCATGTACCTTTATCTTTGGAGGCTCAAGCGGAGGCCCGTTTACTTATGTTTTCTCATATGAATCTTTTGTCTCCAGCTATTGGGGATCCCAAGGGAAAAAATTATTTACTTTTTATAGTGTTTAGAATTTAAAAGTTAGTAATATACTTAATTCAAAAATCAACTAAAAAATTATAATATTAGAAAGCATAAATAAATTCAATATATTTTCTATTTTGTTCATAGAATTTAACTTTGAAAAGTAAAAAAAAAAGACAAAAATAATGGTGAGAGGCTTAAGTGACATAAACTAAACCAATCAAATTTTGCAACTAAAAACAATTATAGTTCATATGTCTAATGTTCAAATTTTCACTCTTATGCCGAAGAAAATCGATTTTCTGTTTTGAAAAAAATTAAAGCACGCATCGCGTGCAAAAAATTCTAGTATAAGCTAAGGGAGGAGGTGTGGTGTCCCCATTCGAAATGACTAGAATACCCTTTAATAAGTTAAAATAACGTTTTTTATAATAAATTTAAAAATGAGAATCAATGCAACTTGCCATATGGAATAAGTCAAAAATGGAATATGCAATCACCATTAATAACTTGACTAGATTGACACAATTAATTAGAATCTTCAATTAAAAAAAAGTTTGTGATATATCCAGATAACATAATACTTCGTATTTATAAAGTTCAAAAAATATGATTTATATTAACATTTACAATCATTAAAGAACTATATTAAACCAGTTGACAAAAAATTATTAAATCTCAGCCAAAATTTCTAACAGTGAAAATCGGTCACCTTTTAATTCAAAAAGATAATATCTATAAAAAAACCTCAATAATTTAAATTCCTACCAATATGCCTATTCATACATAAGATTGTCGACGCACGCATCGCGTGCATATACGGCTAGTCTTTTATATAAGACAAGGGGTGAGCTACAGTGTCCACCCTTCAAAAAACTTATATATTTTTAATGTTACAAAAAATAATAAATTGAAAATTTTCTTAATTCTTTCTTTATTTATAAATATGGATAATAAGAAAAGTTCTACATTACCAAAAAAGGAATACAAAAAAATGGGTAAAAAGAGGAATCTGACAATCGAAAACAAATGGATGACAAAATCAATTTTTAAACGATTATAAATGCAAAAAGTTACAGAGATTCTTATAATCTAAACTTTCAATTGCAATAACAATTTCAAATAACATGCATTAATAAACCACAAAAGAATTAATGAACTTACATAATATTATTTTTTAATTTTTTGGGCTCACAATCAGTTAAAATAATAAATAATTAAAGAAATAAACATAAAGCATTAGATAATTTTAATTTCTAATTATTTTTTTATTGAAGCACTACTCACCATATATGGTTTGCCTAAATTAGCCAGTGGAATTAAATTGAACTACTTACTCATAAAATACTCATATAAATATATGTATTTTTTTAAAATTTAAAAAAAACATAACCTAGATCATTGTTTAAAAGGAGAGTTGTTGAATTATCTACCAAATAAGATAACATATCGTATCTCGCTATAATCCTTTCTGGAAAACATTACTTTTTTACACTAGAGCAATGCAAATAAAAAACTTCATAAAGCTCATCAATATTCACGATAACTATTACATTCTTAAATTAATTTTTAACACTTTTTGATATTCTATTACTATTAATATAATATGGTATGCGTCGCGTAGATATTGTACTAGTATTACTTATTGAAACATATGCAAATAAATAGGGTTATTTGTCAGAAACCACCTTTTAAAATAGGTTTTTTTTGTCAGAAACCACCTTTTAAAAAATTTTTTGTCAAAAGAAACCAAAAAGCAAAATTTTTTTGTCTAGAGAAACCAAAAAGCAAAATATTTGTCAAGAGAAACCTCAAGCCACTAATCAATGCTTAAACTTCAATTAAAAACATTAACCTTTCATTTTTAATATAAGATGTAGTTCTCTAATCTAAACCAAAATAATACAAAAATTAACAATAAGTTAATTACCCCAACCCAATACCACCACCCCAACCCAATCACCACCACCCCAACCCAATAATTACCACCTGAACACTCACCCCAACCACCCAAGACCACCTACAGCCCACCCCCCCAGCACCACCCCACCCCTCGAACAACCCAAATCGAACCATCAGAACACTCACCGCCACTCCCCCTTCTCAGCCATCTCCAATGACTTCGAACAAACACCACGAACTGCAATCAATTACCCCATATAACAACCCCATGAACAATCACCGACCTTCGACACAACAACCGTCGAAGAACCACCAATCACCCAAAAGCACCCAAATCGAACCAACAACCACCATTTTCAAAACCCCAATTTGAGCATGGGTGGGTCGATTTCGCATGTGGGTGGCTCAATTAAGGGTTGGGGTCGATCAAATTAAGGATGGGTGACTCGAATTACATGTAAATGGCTTGAATTCGGGATGGGGAGGCTCAAATTAGGGTGGTGGAGGCGAAGTGGTGGTGGTTATTGTGTAGCTTGGTGCTGGTGATGGGAGGCTCAAATTGGTTGCAAGGGGTGGTGGCGCTGACTGCTGTTGGAGGTGGTTGGTCTTGAGGTGTGTATTGGTGTGTGAGAGGATGAACTTGATTGAGTGGGTGGATGTGGTTGGTGGTGGTGTGGGAGTAAGTGGAGGTGCTTAATTTTTGTTGAGATAAATTAATTAAACTTGGTTAATTAAGTTAAAAGCACCAAACAAACCTTAATCAAAGTCAACACATATTAAACAATGGTCAAAACGTCATTAGTGGCTTCAGGTTTCTCTTGACAAAATATTTTTGCCTTTTGGTTTCTCTTGACAAAAAAAATTTTAAAAGGTGGTTTCTGACAAAAACCTTACTTTAAAAGGTGGTTTTTGACGAAAAACCAAAATAAATATGATGTTTCATAATTGGATATGGCTGGTATAAGTCATAGCTAGTCACTCCTTTTCACAGACCTATGATCTGATTTGACCAAGGAGTATACAGAATAGTTGGGTTAGGGCTCAATACATCTACGGTAAAAGTAACACATGAACAAGCGATAATTCAAAATTTTCTTCTGTTAAAACTTTTGACGACAAATTTCTATAAAGAACCACGAAAAAAAAGAGTGCAGACTTTATTTATCATGCATCTGAAAGGTTGGAGAAAACTTAAGATTTCCATTTAACCAAGTAACGTATTTATACAACCTAAGAATTAGAGGATAACTATTAGAGCTGTCAGTTTGGTTAATGAACTGCTGGTTGAACTAAACAAACTGAAATTTAAACTGAATTAAACTGAACTGGGAGTAACTCTAACTGAAATCAACTGAAAAATGCTAAACTGAAACTGAAATAAACTGTAAATGAAAAACCAAAACTGAACTGCAACTGAACTGAAACAAACTGTAACTGAAAATAACTGTGAAAAACTGAAAAGTTGATCAATCAACTGAACTGAATATTTAACTGAATTAACTGAAACTGAAACTGAAACTGAACTGAACTGAAACTGATTCAAACTGAACTTTTTTAAACAGATTTTTAATTGTACACGAACCGAATTCACATATTAGCCAAATTCATGATAATACCTCCAATTCACATAGAAACACAGAAAATGAACTCACACTGTGTCAGCCTTTAATATACTTGAGCGTCAGAAAATGAACTCACACTGTATCAGTCCTTAATGACAGAAGTCATAATTTTTTAAAAAAAATCAGCTACATCCCTTTAGTCTAAGAGATGCAAATGATTTAAAATTTTACTTAAAATCTAGAGCAATTTTGAGGAAGATATATACACAAACCAAGCATAAATCAACAAATATGCAAACATAAAATCTCAAATTCAAAATTTGCAATTGAACATGGGTAGATCTATCTACCCAAGATCAAAATCCTTGGTAATTACATTCACTCATTACAAAAAATGATAAACTAGATCTAAAAGTTACAAAAAATCAAGAACAAAAAATTGCAATGAAAACAATAACACCTTTAACTCTTAAATTCTGTAAATAAGATTTGGTTATTTCTGCATCACCAAACTTCAAACTTGCCAAACTTTTGGATATTGAAGATAAAAGTTGCAATCACTCATTAGTAATTCCATTTGTTCCTTCTTCATCAACATCATTCAAATATGGGAAACTTAATTATAGTAAAAGAAGAAAAGAAGAGTAAAGAGGAAGAAAAAAAGAAAATTAACGATGAAGGTAGTGCTTTTAATTGAACATTTAATTGAAGATTAGCAAAAGCTTGATCAGTAGGGACAAAAAGGGTAATTCCAGCACCACCTTCATCTTCTTCAAGCTCCTGAATTACCCCTGAAGCTAAAAGCATGGAAGCAACTACATTAAAATCATGACCATCAATTAACGCTCTAGTAATATTCAACCCAGATGGAGGTGGTCGTGTCTCCGACGCCATCAGACCGAAACCGTACGGAAACTGTAAAAAAATCAACGGTGAAGATCGAGAGATTAAACGACACCATGTTAAGAGATAAGATATTACAAGAAAAAGAATTGTTATTAGGTTGGTGAATAGAAACGATATCGTCTGAAGGGTTGAAGCCTTGAAGGTAACATTTACAGATCCGAGGTTGTCACGTGCCTTACCAGTAGTTTGTAAGAGTGTAGTAACGAGGTTTCCAGAAGGTGGGGTTTAGCGGAGATCGGAGAAAGTAAGGTATTGAAGTAAAAGATGGTAGCAGATGACGTCGGTGAGAGTGGACGGAGAGTAAGAATGGAGGAAAGAGTTGGGTACATCAAGGATGGTTAAGGAAGTACGGTGAGAGAGGTCGGAGGAGATACCTGTGGTTGTTAAGAGGGAAGTGAAATCGGAGGTGACCAAATTCTGGCAAGAATGGTGGAAGGAGGGAGCAGCACAGAGAATTATGATTTTTAGGTTTGGCAGTTTGGAGGAGAGATGGAAGAAGGTAGTAGGATAGGAGACGATCTAACGGTTCAGTTTGTTTTATGATATGTATCCAACGGTTAATATTTATGATCCGTGTGCTTTGTGTTGTTTTCTTATGGGCCTTGATTATGATGATCTAACGGTTTAGATTTTGCCCATTAGATGATTTTGGATTTTTCCTTAAGAAAACAAATTATCCTACCAAATTATTATTCATAACAACTAATCTCCATGTTCTACATCCCTAAACCCCAAATCGCATACCTTATAACGTCATATTCGAATAATAGTATAATTATCTATAGTAGTAATCCCATATCCACTAATTGATCGTATATTCGTAGTTAATATATAATACTCATTATTATTATCGTTCGTTATACTATTAGAGCATATTAGGAGTCTATACTCATTAATAATCAATCGCGTATTAGTTAGAATGATTCTAATATTATTATATCGTATTAAAATATTTAAGTCTACTGATAAAATAGTTTGTTTATAATCACTATATACAAAGTCAAGACATATAGCTCAAGTAGATATTATTTGTTTCAAAATGTATTTCTCATAAAGATGTTTAACTCAAATATTGTATTGTTATCTTAATTAGCCTATCAATTACTATTGACACATTCATTTAGTATAATATGTAATTTGAATCATTTAAGGAGTTTTTTATCTTCATGAAACGCATTACACTCGAGGACGATTATATTATCATAATGATTACCCACTTACATTGACTAATCTACACACTAATTCATTTGTATTACTCTGTGTTTATACTAATGTATACTAGCTAGATGTAACACATTGATCTATACATTGTCTATATACATTGACATATAGTCGAAATGTAATACATTAATCTATATACTAATCTAGTTTAGCCTAGTGATTACCCCCTACATTGGCTTCCATCACGTTATACTCGGATTTTGAAAGGTTTGCCAAAATATTTTTCCACAAGCGCTTTATAGCGAACGAACACATCTTTTGTATCAGATTTGCGTTTGAGAGGGTTAAATCAAATGTATTTAGAGAAGTGATCAATGAAAATAACGTAATATTTAAACCCATCTTTAGAGTAGAGAGGAGTAGTCCATAGATTAGTGTAAACAATTTTAAGTGGACATGTGGAAATAAGAGTAGATTTATTGAATGCTAGTTTATGACTTTTGTTACAATAGCAAGCATTTGCAGTTGAAATTGAAACTACTAGAAACATCAAGGTGAAATTAAAACACTATTTGCTTATGGATAGCAAGAGATGGATTTCCAAGGCGGTGGTGCCAGTCAATAGCCGACGATGTGCGTGTGGAGTAAGCAAGGATAGGCTTGGAGGAAGCTAGCTCATAAGATGCCATTTTTAGTATGACCTTGGAATAGAGGTGTCCCCATGAGGCGATCCTTTAGAACAAAAGAGTCATTTGAGAATTCAATGATAATATTATTATCAAAGCAAAGTTGTGAAATAGAGATCAAGTTGTTATTCATAGAAGGAGCACAAAGGACATTAGATAGAGTTGTTTGAGAGGAAGTGGAGAGCACAAAAGAGACAACATGAGAGATGGGAATACCCTTACCATTACCTATAATGGTTTCCTCAGAGCCATCGTAAGGATGATGAAGTGAGAGATTAATTATTGAGGTCATTAGTGACATGATGAGAGGCACCCCAATCAAGGAGCCAAGAGGGGGGAGTTAGATGAGGGTGTTATGGTGGCGGCATGGACAATGGGCTGGGTCGAGGCAGAGGAGGAGGGAAGCGTGGGTTTGGCGTTATGGAATTTCTCTTTGAAGCCAGGACAATGGTAGAGGGAGTGGCCATGAACGTGGCACCATTGGCACTTACCTCGGTAGCCCGAAGGCTTGGAGGAATTGGATTTTTTGTGATGGTGAGAAGTGGATTCGGGGGAGGAGTAGGTGCGGGTGGGCTGGCTGGGTGTATCAGGGGTACGGGGAGGATGGTGGGTAGAGGAGTAAGGGTAGGTGGTGGTGTAGAGAGTAGTGGCAGGGAGAGGCGTGGGTGTTGGAGTGGTGGGGTGGGTGAGGGAGACTTCGTGGACCCAAAGCTTTTCATGCTGTTCATCAAACGAGATGGGTGTGTCGCGAGCTTTGATTGCATCAATGACAAATTTGAAGTTGGGATCTTGGATACCATCAAGAACACGTTCAATGAGATCTTCGGGGGTGATAGGCTCACCAAGAATGGCGAGATGGTCAGCACAAATGCGAATTAATGGCATTCCTGTAGGCAGGGATATCACGAGACCCTTTGCTGATATTGTGGAATTGGGCCTTGAGCAGTTTAGCATGGCAACGTGAATTACGGGGGAAGGTATGAGCAAGGATATCCCATGCTTCCTTGGTCGTGGAGGCACGGGAAACAAGGCGTACGATGGGGAAGTCAAGCATGCCAATGAGAGCACCAAATAAGAGTTTGTCTTGGCGCACCCAGGTGGCATGCGCAGGGTTGGGCGTGGGAGTGGAGTTGGACAAGGAACAAGGACGTGGGTATGGTGGTGGGTGGAAGAGCATATGAGCCATCAAGAAACTTGAAGAGTCCATAACTAATAAGGGTAGCTTCGAGTTGAAGATTCCAGGAGATCTAATGGTTGAGAGGGTTGCACGTCATTGGTTTGAGAGGGCTGCACATCATTGGGGATGGTGGAGGAGGCGATAGCAGAAGGAAGTAGCTGAAAAAGCTAGAAGGAAAGTGTAACACCCTCGCTGACCCGAACCCTTCTTTATTCGATAAAACTCGGGTTTTGGGGGGGGGGATTAATTCATGAGGGTTCGACCCGACGGGTAGTGCTACCGTCGCACTTATCTTCTTGGAAACAAATACAAGACTAAATTAAAGTATACTAAACTAAAATTCATTAAACCCTTTTTTTTTTTTTTGCTAATTAAGGTAATATTATTGCTTTCCAAACCAAACACCCAATTTCCCCAAGGGCAAACAAACCAACTAGGTTGGACCCTTTACCCAAGGGGAAAGCCATATTACATCACCAAGTACAAGCTAAGTCAAACTCCTAAACCAAGTTTGATCTGCTCTAGACACTTTACTAGGTATAACTCTAGTAATACGCATTTTCAGTTCAGCTTTTACAATTTTCATGGTGCTACTAATTGTAGGTATACAATGATTCCAGTAGCTGGAGTTCCTACAATTCCATATCTGATACAATATAGCTGCAATGCCAGCATTAAAAACTTGTTTCTTAAACATAGACAATCTGCTTCTTCTGGTCCATCTGCATAAGTGCAACAGATCCTGTGTATCACATTTAATCCCCATCCATTGCTTGAGCTGAATCAAACATGTCTTACTATATACACATTGAAAGAAGAGATGATGATGACTTTCATCTTGAGTACCACATAATAGGCATAATGCTGATCCACTGATGCCTATTTGAGCCAGTTTTGCTGTAGTATTTAACTTCTGCTGAATTGCCAACCAATATATGAATCGATGTTTAGGAGTGCTAAGTCTATTCCAGACACTCTTAGCCCACACTTGCTTTGTTGTTCTCCTTTCATTTTACCATACACTTCTTTAACTGAGTATTGCATCATGGCTTGTAAATCAGCTTGAGTGTAGAATCTTTTCAATTTTTCCTTGATTCCACAAATAGATCTCCAGTACCAGCTAGCTGTAGGTCCTGGGACATAATCCCACTAATCATCATCTCTAATATACACAGCATTAACCCATTTTATCCATAGGTTGTCTTGTTTGGTAGAAATTGCCCATACATACTTTCCCAAACAAGCTATATTCCATAACTTCACATCTCTGAAGCCTAAACCACCAGCTTCCTTCTTGGTACAAAGCTGTTCCCATGCTATTAGCCCAGGTTTGTTACTGAAATACTGTTCACTCCAAAGAAAAGCTCTGCAAGCTTTAATAACATCATTAAGTGTTCTCTGTGGGAGAAGGAAAACCTGTGCCCAGTATACATGAAGACTGAGCAGAACTGAATTGATCAGTTGACATCTAGCCATATAAGAAAGGTGCCTGGAGCTCCACACTCTTATTCTTGTGGTTATCTTGGCTGTCAATACTTCACACTGTGCAGTAGTGATTTTCTTAGAGTAGATGGGGACTCCAAGATATTTGAAAGGTAATGAACTCCTTTAATCCTGATGCATCAATGATCCTTTGGACTTCCTGTTCCTTCATTCCACATGTATACATAGCAGATTTTTGTACATTTGCTCTCAACCCAGATGTGTTAGAGAACAATTTTAAATGCCCAATAAAGGATACAGTGAAGGATAATCACCTTTGCAGCAAAGTATAAGATCATCTGCAAAACACAAGTGAGTCAACCTCATTGCTTTGACTTAGGATGATACTGAAACTTATCAATTCTGCTCATTTGCATAATACCCTTGAGAGGTATCCATGCAAATCACAAAGAGTAGGGGAGACAATGGATCTCCTTGTCTCAATCCCCTTGATGTTATTGAAAAATCCCTCCATAGAACCATTAATCATCAGAGAAACATAGGTACTTATGCATTGCATTACTAGTTGTATAAATCTAGCTGGGAATTGCAGATGAATAGCATTTCTTTCAAAAACTCCCAATTCACTGTATCATAGGCTTTCTGGATGTCTATTTTTAAGATGCAGCTTGGTGAAGCCTTCTTCCTCCCATAACTTCTCACTAAATCCTGTACCACCATAATGTTGTGAGCTATGTATCTTCCATGTATAAAGCCCCCCTGATTCTCCATTATTATATCAGGTAAAATCTGTCTCAGTCTCCCACATAGGACCTTTGTAACACATTTGTATATTGTGTTGCAACAAGAGATGGGCCTGAATTCCTTCACACTCTTAGGGCACAAATTCATTAAACCTTACAACCAAGTAAGTTGTTCATTAAACATTACTAATACTTAAGAGTTTCAGAGTTCCAACGGAAGCTAATGATATGCTAAGTGGATGACAACTCTAAATAATCTAGGCGATAGCAGAAGGAAGTAGCTGAAAAAGCTAGAAGGAAAGTGTAACACCCTCGCTGACCCGAACCCTTCTTTATTCGATAAAACTCGGGTTTGGAGGGGGGGGGGGGGAATTAATTCATGAGGGTTCGACCCGACGGGTAGTGCTACCGTCGCACTTATCTTCTTGGAAACAAATACAAGACTAAATTAAAGTATACTAAACTAAAATTCATTAAACCTTACAACCAAGTAAGTTGTTCATTAAACATTACTAATACTTAAGAGTTTCAGAGGCTAAGTGGATGACAACTCTAAATGATCTCCCTTTTGTTCCCTCGATCGATCACCCACTTGCACAAATATATTTAAAAGAGGCAAGAGAGACAAGCCCCCAAAAATCAGATAAACTAAGTAATTCCAACTCCATCCCGTAAAATACTTAAGTTTAAAATACTTTGTAAAATAGTAGATTAATAGTTTTGGAAGTCGTAGCACATATACAGATATATACATTGAATAATCATATCATTCATTCAATCAATCCAGTTATTCAAGGAGAGGAAAGAGAACGCCAGTAAGCCGGGGTAAACCCTTGTAACTTCAACATTGTAGACTGGGGCGAACCCCTATAACCACCTACTTCAGCATTGTAGGCCGGGGCGAACCCCTGTAACCACCTACGGATATCATAATGGCCATAATAACAGAGTCCCTAGTGTGCACACCCCTTCTACTTGGATCACAACAAGATAGAAGAAAGACAGTAACAGAATAATCAGCATAGTAACCAGAGAACGTGTAGGGGTCGTTGAACCACTCATACAAGGAAACCTGTTCATCATTTCCCTCCGATATTTCACTTTACGTGATTAACATCTTATAATTCAAGTCATCACATAAATCACGTGCACATTTAAGTCATCTTGTTCAATCCAGTGTGAACATATTTCAATCCATCATAATCTCAATCCATTCATAGCGGTTTCAATAACTCATTTCATAAACACAACCGTCACTTGAGTTCATTTATCACTTCAGATTCATAATCATTTCATTCTCACAAGTTCTTACCAATTCCAACTTTCATAATTTCCCATAATAATAATAATAATAATAATAATAATAATAATAATAATAATAATAATAATAATAACAACAACAACAACAACAACAATAATAATAATAATAATAATAATAATACTAATAATAATAATAATAATAATAATCGTAATAGTAATAATAATAATAATAATAATAATAATAATAATAATAAATAATAATAATAATAATAATAATAATAATAATAATAATAATAATAATATATAATAATAATATAATAATAATAATATAATAATAATAATATATAATAATAATAATAATAATAATAATAATAATAATAATAATAATAATAATAATAATAATAATAATAATAATAATGATCATAGTAATATAATAATAATAATCATAACATTATTAAATGACATTAAACGATTTTAATAACGCTATAATAAACATCTTTGTCTTATCGTACATCGTCCATAGTCATGATTCATAATCGAAATCCATAATCGCTTGTCCATTTTGTCATTCGTATTCATAATTCGCATTAAGCCGATGATCCATAATTATAGTCCATACTTATAGATTTAATAAGTACATACTCACGTAATCATTTCGTTTTACACTAACTGGATCTATGTTTAGATGGACATCGGAGATTACCTCGTTTCGCGTGCCCAAAAGTTAAGTTCACGAACGGATTAACACTCTTGATATTCCTCGTCTACGAAATCGGAGTCTACAATAAGTATTAACCAGATCTAAGTTAGTTCCTAAATAACCCCTTTTATAAAACAAACGATTTAAAAAACTTAAAGAAATTCTTAATGATCTTTAAGAGGGTTCACAAATCAAGTTTATGATTTTCAAATTATTTATGAAATCATTTTAAGTATTCACAAAAATTACTTCAACTTAATTTTCAATAACTTAAACAACTATTTTAAATAGAAAACTAACTTTATTTTACTCCTTATTTTATTTTAGAAAATTAGGGAACATTATGAAAGTATAATAGATTAAGTTTACAAAAACATAGTAACTTAATAAACTAGGCTAATTTAGGAAAGTCAAAGGTTTTGGTTTCAAAAAGTAAACAAGTAAAATTAATTGAAACACAAATAAATTAAAAGGATAAGGGAACAAGGAGGTTTTTTTAAAAAAAGAACTCAGTTTCTTATACTGAGAAACGAACTGAGGAAAGCGTGGCTTCAAAGTTCCTAACAACGTTAATGTATTTTATTTCAAGCCTCCCCTCTCCTTTTCTCTCTCTAAAACCCTAGCCTCCCTTACCCCTTCTTCATCAATTAGGGGGCTGCCATGGATGTTTTCATCCATGGTAAGCCCCTTTTTCCCTTTTATTTTCAGTTTTTAGTTCATTTTCTTGTTTGTTCAATAAATTAGTATCTCTTTATGAGATTTCTCAAACCCTTTTATGAGGTTTTTAGTTTCTGTTTTGGAAATCTCCTTCTCCCCCATGGGAGTTGTGAGTATGGTTCTTTTGTTTTTAAGTATGAGAAATTATTCTCATTGGTTGAAGTTCGAGATTCAACCTGAAGAATTAGGGTTTCACAACTTCTGTAAAATTATGGAAGACTATTGGAGTACGTTCATCCCAAAATTTCCGCATCTGCAGATCGTATGCCGAACCAGAGCGAACTCACAGATTGCATTGCTTCATATGAAGATTTTTATTAATGCAAAATTAAGTCAAATCTGCGATGTTTACATTTCTAGGGTGATATGTATTTCTATTAGAATTTTATGTTTTTCAGAAATGACCTGTAAGTGCCGTTTGGCAAAATATTAATGAAATCCCTTTTCTTTCTTTCAAAAAAAAAAAAAGAAACGAACTGAGGAGGCACGGAAGAAGGGGAGGCGAAGGAGGAAAAGTGGTGCTGGTGTTTTGGGCGAAGTCCGGTGGCGGGAGAATGGTGGTCGAGCAGGCAAGGACGGAGTTTCAGGGGGGTAGGTTTCGTGGTGGCTGGGCGCGAGGGTCGAAAGGACGCAGCAGAGGTGCGAATCAAGGGGGGGTTGTGGCTGGCGATTTGTCGCGGTTGGGTGGCGACATGGTGGTTCGAGGGTGGTGTGGTGTGGTGGGTCAAAGGTGGTGCGGTGGTGAAGACAAGCAGAGGAGTTAGTGTTTGATGTTGGATTGAAAATTTCTTTTTTTAACTTTTTGAAATCAAAAATCTGAAATTAACGAAGAAGATAAAGGATTGAAGGAAACCTTTTGAGATTGTTTGCTTGAGTAATTTGGTAAGTAAAGTTCAGTATTTATAGGAGATTTTGGTCAGAAATTTAGAGCTTTGGTCAAGTTTCATTAATGGTGGAAGTGATGTGTGAGGGCTATGGTATTTAGCTTGAAAATTTGTCCTTAAAATCTGATATTGGTAGACTGAAATCCAATTCTTTACTGACAAAGGCTGAATTTTGGGTTGAAAATTTGGTTCTTTTGAGCTGGAATTCAGACGCGAGAAAAGGGAGGGAGATGAAGGAAGAACATCAATTTTTCTGTTTTTGTTTCTTTTTATTTTGTTTTTATTTTAACTTTTCTTTTTGGCTAAGAGACATGTGGGCTATGGACTTGTATTTGGACTTTAGATTACTAATAATGGATGGACAACTTGTACAAAGATACCCACAACCAAAAGTAAAAGGTTTAATTATTAGAAATAATAAAATGAATAATAAAACAAGTAAATGAATTATTTTAAACTTGTTAAATAAATCAAAACTAAATGAAATCACTATTCTAATAAACATATTTATCAAATAAAATCGCATCATCATACAATAAATTTAAGAAGAAATAATATTGAATCTTAATAAACAATAAAATAACTTTGAAAGTTTGGGATATTACATCTACTCCTTCTCAAGAACAAAGTCCGTCCTCGAACATTAAAGTTAAATGTTTAATAATAACGAAACTTTGCGCTTTGTTAGTATTACAGAAAGTGACCTGCTTTAATACCATGAAAGGTTGGTGAAAACTTAAGATTTTCATTTAACCAAGTAAGTATACAGCCTAAGAGTTATAGGATAGCTATAACTAACAAGAAGAAGACAAGAATTAATTTACACGAGTTGCAAAAGATAAGAATGAGAAACTAACTAACTAAGCCTAATATTGTACAGCTAGCTAGAGATAGAAATACAAACTAACAGGCCATATATTGTTATAAATAAATAAAAAAAAAAAAAAAAAACAAGGGACTAAGTCAAGACTTATCTCTAACATCATCCAATTATAGGTGTAAATTCGATTTAGATAATAACACTATCTTTTCTATAGTCGAAAGTAGATTGAGCATTTGAAGAAGCTTATGAGACCAACATCTTCATCTAACAACAAGAAACAATTTATTTATAAACTGGTCAAATTAAAATAGTTTTAGTTATTGTCAAAGATGCTTTCACTACTTGCCCAAAGCTCAATTATTCTTCCTCTTGTATGTAGTTTTCGTTCTTTGGTTCTATACTAAGTGTTGGAGCAACAATTGGAGCAATCACAAGTGGCCATGTTAGCGATTACTTTGGCCGAAAAAGGGTAACAAGTTAGTTCAATATTGGTTCTTACAACAACATTTGTGGCAAGTGCTTAATGAATTATTTGTGCAAACCTTAGGCGATGCGGATCTCTTGCCTTATTACTCTTATAGGATGGAGTGCAATATACTTCTCAAAGGTGCAAACAATCTCCTGTTATGTTATCTTTAACACTTTGTCTGGATAGGAGAAAAGGGAAGGGAAGGAAGGAAAAGTTAACCTATCAGTTCCCTTGTTTGGACTTTGGAGGAAGAGAGAAATATCCATTTTTCCTCCCTCTTTAATAAACATCATCCTTCTAAATTGGAGAGATTTAGAGGGAAAATGAAGCTCCATATACCGACTCCTTTGTGTCTCTTCCCTTTCCTTTGCCTTCTATATTGTTATCGAAACAAAGGATTCAATTTGTTTTTGGATATTAGGAAATGGAGAGGAAGGGAAGGAAGGGAGATGGAGGGGGACAAGTTTCCTTGTTTACATAAGGGATTGGGGGGAGTAAGGGGAGGGAGTGGAAATTAAAGATCCATTTTGTCTCCCTCTTTAATAAGGATCATCCCTCCTTAATTGTAGAGTTTTGGCATAAAACTAAAGCTCCATCTCTCATCCCTAGCCTTCCCCTTCCTCATCAATGGTTCCTCTTCCATTTTTTTCTCTATTGCTATCCAAATAAAGTGTTAATATATATATATATATATATATATATATATATATATATATTACTCAATTCTTTTGTTTCAAACGATTATACTTATCTTATCTTCATTCATACACTTTTTTGGAGAAAAGGGATCGACTTCACTAGATGTAGGAAGGTTACTCACTGGTTTGGGCATTGGGGTCTTCTCCTATGTGGTATGCTTCGTTAACAATATTGTTCCTTACTAAAAACTTGAAATCATAAGAGAAAAGAGATGATATGGTGGAATGAACACATGTACAGGTGCCAGTTTATATATCTGAGATTGCACCTACTAGCATTCGAGGTGGGCTCATTGCTCTAAACCAGGTACATGCTGTAAAATTATATAACTAAGATATTTGAATAATTTTTTTTTTTTTTGTCATATATGTTCCTACCTAGTGTGGACCTGTGTGGTTATAATGGTGATCAATTACCTCTATATTTATCCCTTATAGCTACCTAGAGTATGCTTTTTGCTTATGTTTCCTTATATCTTTAGGATCTTTAAGTTTCATGGGCGCATTGTTGTCTATTTTTATGTCCTTTTACTTGAATTCATCTCAAATCCAGCTAGTTAGTATGTCAATAATGTGAACATTCTAAAGTAGGATAAGAAGAGTACATACTGTTACTAAAAATAAATCTTAAAACTTTTGAATGTCGTTTACAGTTGATGATTGTTCTTGGGATATCATGCACCATGCTGTTAGGAATAGTTGCTACATGGAGGCAACTTGCTCTTCATGGTAAAATGTTAAACTGATTATAATGCCTATCTTTTTAGTCGGTTTCACAAAAAGTCTAACTGAAATCTCTTGATTTTCATTTTTGAAGGCATTTTACCTTGTGTTGTTATGCTTTTCGGGCTTTTGATAATCCCAGAGTCTCCAAGATGGCTTGTAAGTGGACACTCTTACTTATCATAACATAAAATTATCTTCTACTATTCACATGGTATATGCCTGTTGTTCGTAGGCAAAAGTAGGGAAAAAGGATGCTTGTGAAAAATCTTTAAGACGACTTCGTGGAGAGGATGCTGATATATCACATGAAGTTGCTGAAGTTCAAGTTATAACTCTCAACCTAAAACCCCCTTCAAAAAAAAATAAAACCACATTATTTAAATATTTAAATTAATGAATAAATGTTTAGATTTTTGTACTTGTATAGCTAGATATTGATGTTCATAATATTGTTTATGGCAGGAAAGTCTAGAAATTGTGGAACATCTTCCAAAAGTTGGGATTCTAGATTTGTTTCAAAGGAGATATATACCTTCATTGACTGTGAGAGCTAACAAAATAATGCGTTAGTTATTTATAATATTCTCTGATATATATATATATATATATAATATATATATATATATATATATATATATATATATATATTATATATATATATAATATATATATATATGATTATTCCAAATATTATCTCAGGTTACAGTTGGGCTTATGGCATTTCAACAATGTGGAGGAGTGAATGGTATTGGATTTTATACGAGTGAAATATTTCTTGCAGCAGGTACTTCGAATAGATTTATATCATTCATATAATATGATTGATAAATATGTATGTTAACTTATGTTTTTTAGACGTTATTCTAAAAATCACTTTGGAGTAAAAATTTACGTCCTATATTTTTGTTGTAGGGAACTCTTCAGCAAAGCTTGGACTTGCACTCTATGCCTTCATTCAGGTTCTTCATTTTTCAAGTTCATTTCAAGTGGATTGGCTTGTTGTTAATTTAGATTCTGTATTTACTACAATAGTGAATTTTGCAGATTCCAATAAATATTATGACATCAATTTTAATAGATAAAACAGGAAGGAAGCCTCTCATATTAGTAAGTCATATATATATATATTTTTTATGTCATTTGTGAGGATGCAGATGGAGTTGCAATCAATCAAAGTTTGACTTTTTAATTGCAGTTTGCAACATTAGGCACCACATTGGCATGCCTTCTAATCGGAATATGCTTTTTACTTAAGGTAAATGTGTAGTATAACATATTAGCTCTTATAGAAGTTAGCTTCCACAACTCGAATCCATAACTTAATGAAAAATTGACAATTATAGAGGGATGACTTGGACTCATTAGTAGAGTTTTGTCTTATAATTTCTTGAAGTATAAGTATGGTTAATTAGTTATTTTTGGTGGAAATAAATCCTTGCCTTTTATTTAAAAAGCTTGTATCTCTAGACTCTATTATTTAACACATGGGGCATCAAAAAGTAGAAACAGAAATTAAAAATATATAGGGGGATAAATAATTGTTTCTTTTGAAGAAAAAGAGGAATAAAAAGTACCATATATAAATAAAACAATAATTTTTTTGAAAAAATAAAATGCAAAGACAATTCTTCTACATAATTAATGTAATTGTTTATATGCTTTTGCATGCATTATATGCATATAAGGCTAGTCAGAATATGTGCATGGTCGAAGGTTTTTTCAGGCTTTCTAGAATAGATGTTTAACTATGTAGAAAAAGAAGACGAAAGATTCACAAACTATATTCCAATTGAATTGGAATCATTAAAATAAAGCAATTCAAGGATATCAATTCAAATCCTATCTCTATTATATAATGGAAGGGGACAAGAAAATGTTGTCCCATTATGAAAATATTAAATTATCCTTAGTGATTTAATGGACTAAATAAAATTATATAAGTTTTTCTCTTTTCTACTTGTCATTCTAAACAAGTCAAAACTAGTATATGCATCAAATATTTTAATCAAAAAATAAATGGATAAAATATTTTGACCTTTTTTACAATATAATATAGAATACAAGACGTCCACATAAAAAGTCTAAAACACTCATTACCTTTAATTGGATACTCATTAATTCAGTCAAACTACCTCATTATGTCTAATTTGATCTGTTACCTCGCCGGAATTGATATCAACAATATAGATTTCTTATGACATGTGTTGTTCCTGGTGATGGTTTGTTGTAGTGGTGCATGAAGATTGATGTGAGTTTTATGTTAAGGATAATGATGTTACACATAGTCGGATGATGAATCTGTAAATCAGTAAAATTGGTTCTAATTACTGTTGTAGCTTTGTTAGTAATATCGTAGAAGATTAGATTCTTAAGCAAGGTTGTTTTAAAGGTTTAAAGCAAGTAAGTAGTGTATAATAAGAATATAACCATGGAAATTGAGTTATGGAGTTGGTGCATTTATTTAGGAAGCGGTGATTATTCTTAAAAGGATATTGATATAAAATAGAACTTGCTCGTTTAGTTAACTATTAATTATGAGGTTCTAATTTGATCTATGGGATTAGGATTAGTTTATTATGTCACTAAATCAGAGATGTTAATATAGTAATGTAGAAGATTGTAATAAGAATGTTAGTTCAATTAGTTTATTTATAACTCGGTTCTTGCATGTTATGGTTGATGTTATTGTGATAATGATTTACTCATAGCTAGAATGATTTTCTACTATTGGTTCATTAAGCCCTAAGAAGGTGTCATTTCGATGAAAGCTTACACTAAGATGTATTAATGGATGAAGAGAATTAGTTTCTCAAATGGATTAAAAGAATTAGTTTTTGAAGTAGGAGAGTATCTGATTAGAAGTGTTCAATAGTGTCCCGGAAGAATAATTATTTTAGTAGACTTTAAAAGTGTATTGATGAGCTATGAGAATTAGTTTCTAAAAGAGCATAGTTTATGATTGAAATCGTTCAATGAGTTGAATATCTTATGAATTAGACTTTAAAAGTGGACTGACTTAATTAGTAATATCACATGAAGTTAGAGAGAGGTTTAACTAATTACTAGTAATAGTATAAAAAGTATGAAAATTAATTTACCTTACAATGGATTAAATTATGGAGGTTTTGGTTATAAAAGGGATGTCAATATAAAATATGTATTTGAATTAATATACTAAGGTTATATCGATTGTTTATAATTCACAAAGGAGGATAGTATATGAGATTACTTAAGTGTGTATAACCTCGTGGATTACTTCCATGTAGCCTCGGTTATATACTTATATGGTGGTGTAATCTAATCAGAATGGAATAGACTCATTTCATAGGGTTATAATTGATTTTGTTGATTATATGAATTAGATTCCGACCAATGTTATAGTATGAACAATATTTAGTTACCTTGAAGTAAGCTTCGTGTCATGAGCCTTAAGTTATCGAATTCGAGTTACTCTCAATATATAGCTAGTTCATTCTAGTTAAGAGATCTATTGTGAGTTTTGTGGTTATTTCATAACCACTATCAGTGTTGTTGAGATAAATGTAAATTCATAATTATGAAGCGTAAGAGAGTATTATAAGTTATTTATATATATGCAAGAGTATGAGTTGGCGTAGGTGGTTCAGTAACTTTTTCTCACAACCTTTGTTACTTTATTACATTAGCGAATTAATATATCTAAATTCATCTCACTATTAGTCTTTCATATTTTAACTGTTATCATAACTCGGATGGAGTCTATAATAGAATAATAAGTTTTAAAATTAAAGCACGCATCGTGTACAAACACGACTAGTATTTATAAATTCAAAGAGGTATAATATAGTCACTACTTAGGGTAAACATAGCCCACAAAATATTAAGCGATGTCATAGAAGAATATCTATATAATATGATGGGAAATTTTACTTACTACCACTATACTTTGGGCTCTTCTGTATGGTACCCGAAAAAACTTTGATTACACATAGCAGCACAATGTGTTAGTGCTAATGTCTAATATAATAATGCTTCGTTAATATTAAACGTTTAGCACCTTTTTTGCGTCAAATGTTAGTTGCTACACTTGGTTTATTGACTTTGTTCAGCTAATTTGCATTAAGTTGGCAAAAAAGAAAAAGGAAATCCTATGTATTGAGTGTTGCTATTCATTTTGGGTTCACTCAAGCATAACAATAAGAAAAAACAAAAGAAAAAACAAAAGCAAAATACATCACAACTGCAATTTTGACAATCAAATTGAGAAATTCCTCATTAATCTTCACTTGCTCCTTCACACTTCTGATTTCTTCTACCAAACCATCAATAATGTTGCTTCCTTTCTTGAAATTAAATGTCATAATATTATCATTTTCAACCCAACTAATAACACCACATCCTCTACACTTATAATATGGTCTCCAATTGGATTTCTCACTATTAATAGTTTAATTTTTTTAAAAATGTTGTGTCCAATTCATAATGTAATAGTGGTCGCGGCAGCGAAGGAATATTGGTACTTTGGTAGTGTATATGGCGGCGTTGGCAGAACAATATTATTTTAGTGGTGCATGGATGTAGAGATGGCGGAAAGACTGTACTTTGGTGATGATGTGGCGTGAAAATTGGACCTATGGTGCCTTGGTGGTGAAAGTGAGAGAGAAAGAACAAAAGTATTACTGGTTTTAGCTTGTTGGAATTTCAAATGACAAACAAAATAATGTCATTTTCTAATTATTCTTTCTTGGGTTATTTTGTATTTCTCTTGAATTTGGTCCAATTCCTTCATTTCAAATTATTGGGTTCCCAAACAATGGATTATACATAGAAGAAGAGAAAGAGGATAGGGAGATGTCTACAGGACTAATGATATTCCCATACCTGATATTGGGTAATTGTCCAATACCATGACATTTCAGTTTTTTTTATGACAAAAATTAATATCAAAAAATTATAGATCAATTTTTTTTTCCATATATGTTTATTTGGGAATTGTTAGTTGAAATATGGTTAATGTATTAGATGACTAATATATCATATCTAAAGACCATCTTATCATATCAGTTAGCTATTATATAATATCCTAGCTGCATCTAATCATATCGAGTGAATGTTATATTATATTGTATAAAGTTGCTAGTAATATTACAAAAATGCCATGGTATGGGACAAGTTGTCTAATATCGAGTATACGAGAATACTTTCTCATGTCTATAGTAAGGACCTCGAATAAGGGTGGGAAACGTGAAGAGTACTAGGAAAGGGTTTGAAGAAGGGGGCAAAATGTGAGAAAAGGAAGGGAAAGTCAAAGTTAGGTTGGATTTACCCCAATTAAAGGTGCTAAACGTTTAATATGAATGGAGCATTATAGTAGACATTAGCATTAATACATAGTGGTACTATCTGTGATTAAAAAATTTTTGGGTACCATATAGAAAAGCACAAAATACAGTGGTACAAAGTAGAACTTTCCTAATATGATTTACCATCTATTTCTCGCAGGGCTATGGATTGCTACTAGAATGGGTTCCATCTCTTGTGGTACTTGGAGTAGTGGTAAGAGAAATGTCTAAGATTTTGTAACATGTTTTCAATACTTCTTTCCTTTCTTTTTAAATGTGACATTTTACACTATTTATATATTTCACTTTGACCATCATTCGTGACTTATACGTGAATAAAAATATAGTCATGTAGGATATTGTTAGGTTCGTCTTAATATGTATTTTTTTTACTATGTTTTTATAATTTTACAAATATAAAATTCGAGATATATATCCTCAAAGTTTTGCATTGGCATGAGTGGAAAGTGAAAGTGTCACATTTAAAAAGAAATAGAGGAAGTATATAATGTTGAGATCTAGTGGGGACCATAGTCTAAAATCGGAGTTGAGAACTAATCTAGACCCTTACGTCATCATGAATGGATGCTAAAGATATTTTCCATGACATTGATGACATTTTTGTACTTAATTCAAAACCTTTAGAATTGGATTCCATCTTCTGTAAAAAATAGCAGAAGTAGATGTTAGGTGTGATCAATAAGAGAATCGGATATACCACTCCAGGGCACGGAAACTACGCTTTTCTATTAGTTTGATTTCGCCCGTTTAGGATCACCGGGTTACCACGAAATAACTAATGAGATACAATGGAGAGAACAATTCACTAGATGCTCTTCTAAGTGAATCAACCAGAACTTGTGTTTAGAATTTGTGAAGAACACTCAAGAGAAATTAACGAAGTTTCTCTCAAGCAAAGCAAGAGTATGAAAAAACTGATTTTTTTATCACTCTCTCCTCATAAGAATCCCAAAGGTTATATAGAAATATACCCTTCATAAATTAGAGTTGTTACTTTCATAATCCTCCTTTTAATCACTGATTAAGGACCTGTAATCCACTGATTAAGAATCCTAATAGTCATTAAACGGATAACGTACACATTACAACGGTTGAAAACCGTCAACGCACCTTTTCACATCCCAAAGACAGAAGACACGTCGCGACTCGCGAAACAGCTCACGAGTCGCGACAAGGCACTGGTCGTGACCCGCGATGGGTGTCGCGACCCGCGACGAGTGTCGCGACTAGAGATAGAAATGGATCGGGTTCGGGGCGGGTGGACCATCACCCGCATCCATCACCCGCCTCCATCCACCCCACCGATCCATCCATCACCCGGTCAAACATCCACCCGAATCCATCCATCCATCACCCACGGGTGAAACGGATGGATCGGGTGATAATCGGATGAACTAAATAACCAACCTCAAACGCAAATTCAGATAAAAAAGACCCAAAAATTGGGGAAAATAATCCATCAAACCCACAAATAATCCATTAAACCCACAAATAATCCAACGCAAAATCAGATAAAAGAGACCCAAAAATTACGAAAAATAGAACAAAATTAGTACACAAAGCGAAAAAGAACAGTAGTTAACCAAAATGCCAATAAAAATCCAATCTTTAATTAAAATAAGCATAAAATAATTGCAGAATTAGAAAATAAAAACCAAGAAATTGTAGATAAATGACTAAAATTACTAAGCCCTTCTTGAAGACGAGCAAATCTTCTTGAAGACGATGCCGAGTTCCGACCTTCCACCTTCCGAGTTTCGAACTCCGGCCTTCAGTCCCGTAGAGAAGAGTGAGAGTGTGAGACAGAGTGAGATGAGAGAGACAGTGAGAGACTGAGAGTGCTATCTGCTAGAGTTAAAACTTAAAGTTTAAGACTTTAAGTTGTTGTTTGTTAAACACTTAAACTATAAACTGGGCATGCTGCTGCTTAGTTTGGGTCCAGTGTTAAAACAAATAATACCAAGTGAGTCATTGTAAAAATGAAAAAGCCCAAAATAATTTTTTTTTTTTGACTTTAAACGGGTGATGGGTCGGGTGGTAAACGGGTGATGGGTCGGGTGATGGATGAAAAAATATCACCCGAATCCGACCCGCATCCGTCACCCGGTTATCCGCCACCCGGCTATCACCCGTTTAAACCGGGTTTTTTACCCACTTAATAAACCGGGTGGAATGGGTGGTTGGGTGATCCACTGGATATTTCTATCTCTAGTTGCGACCCGCGACCAGCCTTCTGTTAATCTTTATTTTCCACGTGCCTTTGCGTTTTTGTGTCCTCTAATCTTTAACATCCTAGACGTCCTCATCTTCTAGTATATGATCATATGAGCATAAAAACCCATTACACTATAAATTTTCCAACAATCCTCCTCCCATATATAGGGTAAAGTTGAAAAGTTTTCAACTTGCTATTAACCACAAACAAACATGTTCATGCATCATGGAAATATCTTACGATTGAATTTCCACTTAGTCAACGTAAATTTACAATAATTTCGATCATAACACTAGTGGAAAAAACCCCACCTGATGCGGTCAAAATTGGCCTTGTTGATGCGGTTTTGGTCTGCATCAGGTGGGGTCGCAACAGCTTACTAATGTTTTCTGATGCGGTCCAAAACCGCATCAGAAAAAGATAATCTGATGCGGTTTTCAAGAATGACCGCATCAGATTCTTTTTTTTTATGAAAAAAAAAGTTGCAACAACAACCAAAACATCAACGAAATACAGCAACAAAATCCAACGAGACAAAACACAACAATTTTAACAACCGCAATTCATATTTCCAACAAAATTATACAAACAAATTTAAACTAAAAAAATAACATACTGAAATTACAAAATATAAAGTATATAAATTAGATAAATGAAAAAAAAGTAATTAACCAAATCTAAAATTACAGAGCATAAACCAATTAACAGAAAAATAAGAAACGAAAATTAAACGAAATTAAACCTAGGTCTAGAATAATATAAAATTACAGGATAATAATCACCACAACTATTAACAAAATCAACTAAAACCAAAAAAGCCAGTTATTTCGACGGCGAGTAGGTGTGGGCTTCGTTGAAGTCGAAACTAGGACGTGGTCATTGATGGCGATGGCGTTGGCATTGGCAGTTTGTAGTTAGGGTTTTGTGGAGGGCGTTGGCGTTGGCGGTGGTGGAGGCAGCGACGATGGCGTTGATGTTTGAGAACGACATAAAGAGTAGGGTGTGTGGTGGTGGTGTTTGAGTAACGAGAGAACAAGAGAATGAGGCATTTGGATTTTGGCGTTTGGCGGTGGCGATGGCGTTGGTGTTTGAGAACGATAGAGAGAGGAGGGTGTGTGGTGGTGGTGGTGTTTGAACTACGAGAGGAGAGAGGAGAGAGAGAGGAGAGAGGAGGATCAGGGGGGCGCTGTGAAATTTGAGAGAGTTGTGGGGTTATTAGGGTTGGCTGGGGTTTGTTTTAAAATTGGGCCACGAGAATTGTGGGGTTGTAAGGGAAATGGGCCATTTTTTTTTTTAGAAAATCTGATGCGGTCTAGGAACCGCATCAGTTTAATAAAAAACTGCATCAGGTTTATTAATCTGATGCAGTCCACAAGAGGATTGCATCAAATTTTACTTCCACCTTTCCTTCCCATTTTTGATTGATTTTCTGATGCGGTTTTATAAAAACTGCATCTGATACTAAGTGATATATAAGGTTTTTTCCAATAGTGTAATGATAGACAAAGCTTTGAATCATATAACCACTACAAATTATTGAAGATACTAATACACATAAACATAAACTAAGTTCTTTAACCACCGACACCTATGAAGCCTTGGTGTCTATATCTATTCATAAGCGTTCCAAGTCAAGCCTTAGACTTGGTGAAGCGGCCAAACCTCTAGCTTATATAGGTAAATCTTTCGAAACATGCTCCTACAATTGAGCACTTTATCAAAGATTTATTAAGAATAAATTCAACCTCTTTAACATTATAGCAACAAGCAATAACCCTGGGATGTTTAAACAAGTGCTCCCAACCTTCTAAAGATGTACTATCCTCTTTGAATTTGAGATCTAACGTTGTATTAGACATCCAATAGAGTTTTCCTTCACCGTAGGTTGTTCAATAGGCTTAAGACCCATCCCTTTATTCATTTTGTTCACTAGTTCCCTTGACAACGGTTTAGTAAACGTATCCGCCAAGTTCAAACTAGACCGAACAAAATTAATAGTTATACAGCTATTCCTTATCATTTCTCGCACATAGTTATGTCTCACTCCAATGTGCCTTGACTTGCCATTGTAGACTTCACTATAAGCTTTAGCTATGGTTGATGCACTATCACAATGGATAGCAAGAGGTGACATAAGTTTGACCCATAAGTCAACCTCACTTAACACATTCCTTAGCCATTCCGCTTCTTGGCAACAAGATGCCAATGCAATGAATTCTGATGCCATAGTGGAATCCGTTATACATGTTTTCTTCTTGGATGCCCAAGAAATAACACCTCCTTCAAGAAGATACACCCAACCACTAGTGGATGAATAATCTTCCTTATTGGAAATCCAACTAGCATCCGAGTAACCTTCTAAAAGAGAACGTTCTCTTTTGTAAGTTATGACATAGTCCAAGGTCTTATTCAAATACCTTAGCACTCTTCTCAATGCTTGCCAATGCAACATACTAGGATTACTAGTATACCTACTAAGCTTGCCAATAGCAAAAGTTATATCCGGCTGAGTGCTAGTCACAGCATACATCAAGCTTCCAATTAAGCTTCATACTCCAATTGTGAAATAGGAGTACCACTACTCACAAACAAGTGAATACTAGGATCCATGGGAGTAGCAAAATGAGTCGAATTTGACTCATTAAACCTCTTGACCCTCACAGTAATACATAGAATAACATCCGCTTGACCCAAATCTTTTATGGTGAAGCTAGAAGAGAGAAAGACTTTGGTTTTTTCCACTTGTTCCAAATCAGTCCCAAAAATAAGCATATCATTAACATATAAGCAAATTATTACTCCTTTACTGTTATTATCAAATTTGCTATACACACACTTATCGGAATGATTTATTTTGAACCCACTAGACAAAATAACCTCATCAAATTTTTGATGTCATTGCTTAGGTGCTTGTTTAAGACCATACAAAGATCTAAGTCATTTCAAACTTTAGTTTCTTGACCTTTGACCACAAACCCTTCAGGTTGATTCATGTACATTTCCTCCTCCAATTCACCTTTAAGGAAAGCAGTTTTTACATCCATTCGGGGAATTACTAAACCATGAATCGCAGCTAATGCTATCAAAAGTCTAATAGTAGCTATTCTAGCTACTGGAGCATAAGTGTCAAAATAATCGATACCATATCTTTGCCTAAAACCATGGACCACTAACCGGGCCTTATGTTTTAGTATGCTTCCATCGATTTTCCTTTTCCTTACAAAATCCAACAACCTAATGGTTTGCAACAGGGAGATAAATTAGCTAAAATCAAGTATGATTTCCCATTATTGAATCCATTCTCATTCACTGCCTCTTTCCAGAAAGTAGAATCATGAGACTTCATAACCTCATCAAAGGTCCTAGGACCCTCCTCCATATTGTAACAATATGAAATTTGAGTCACAATTGACTCCCTTGACCCTTCAACTAAATATAGTTGAAAATCCGGTCCAAAAGATTTCTCTTTTCTAATTCTTTTACTTTTCCTAATTTCCGGTGTTGTAGTATCATGATCATTAGTAATGTCATCTACAACATGGGAAATAATACTAGGTATCATGTCCTTTGGTCTTGGAATCGATGAGAATCGAGTCTCATCAAATATTGCATCCCTTGACTCTATCACGGAATGGATAGAGACAAAGTCATTGGGCTCAATGACATAAAACCTATAGGCTTTGCTATGTACCGCATAGCCTATAAAAATGCAATCAATTCCTTTTTCACCTAAAGTTTTCCTTTTAGGTTCCGTCAATTTGACAATTCCCACCCCATACCTTAAGGTAATTGAGATTAGGTTTTTTTACACCAAAGTTCATAAGGGGTAGTCTTATTCCTTTTATTAGGAACTCGATTTAATATGTAACATGCAGTTAAAATTGCATCACCCCAAAATCCGTCATTAAGACCCGAATTAGAAAGCATGGTATTAACCATTTCTTTTAGGACCCTATTTTTCCTTTCCGCTATACCATTACTTTGAGGTGAGTATGGGCGGTTGTTTCATGAATTACACCAATGGAACTAAAATAACTTGGATTATATATTCACCACCCCTATTCGTCAAGTCTTTTCATTAAGTTGAGTTCCACTTCAGTCTTAAAGGTCTTAAACTTTTCTAGTGCTTCATCTTTAGTAATAATAAATATATGTAACAAAACCTTGAAAGAACGTCAATAAAAGTTACAATATGTTTTTTATTTCCCAAAGAAGGTTAACTATGAAAGTCACACAAGTCACTATGCACCAATTCAGCAATAACCTTTGTCTAGTCACACTAGGATAAGGATTTTTGTAATTTTATTTAGCAGCAATGTTACACTTCTCTAACTTTAAATGAAAGGAGGTATTAACCCACTTTAGACATGTCATATAATCTACGATAATTACATGACATAAACGATTGTGTCATAGAGAAGAAACATCAAGCATGTAAATGAACTAGTATCAATTTTATTATCAATACTAAATTTAAACATTCCATTACAAAAGAAACCTTGTCCAACAAAAATACCACCCTTGGAAATAAAACTTATCCGACTCAAAAACAACTTTAAAACCAAACTTATTCAAAAGACCTCCCAACAAGATTCTTCTAACTTCCGGTACATAACAACATCCGGAGAGTTAAAGTCTTTACCGAGGTTAACAACAATTCTACTTGGCCTATGCCTTTAGCCGTTACCGTTGAATCATTCCCCATAGACAAGATAAGAACATCATCCAAATCTTTCAAAGACTTGAAGAAGTGCTTATTATTACACACATGTCTAGAGGCAAGAATCATCAACCTGCACAAACATAATTTCAGAAATCATAGCCACAAAATTCATTTCTTCAATTATATTTTCATGTGTAATGTTACCTTGGTTTTGAACAATACTAGGTTGTTCATTCTTTGTCTTCTTCTTGTTCTTAGAAGGACAATCCCTCTTGAGATGAGGACCATTGCATATCCAACAAGTGAGGATCTTCCTCTTCTTGTTTGCAAAATTGGTTTTGTTATTGTTTTTATTGTTGGATTTCTTAGTCTTATTAGACCCACCAACCTCTACCAGATTCACAATAAACTTAGGAATACTAGAAGTAGTATCCTTAACCCCATCTTGTGCCCGGATCCCCTCTTCGATACGAAGATGAGTTCCTAATTGCTCTATGGACATATCTTCCTTCCTATGTTTCAAGGAATGTTTAGTATCTTTCCAAGTGTTTGGTAATATATCGATGAATGAGGCAACCGCAATCGCCTCATCGATCACCATATCATGTGATCTTATTTAGTTCAAAATGTGATAAATTTCATGAAATTGCTCTACAATAGGCCGATCATTAGTCATTTTAAATGAATTCAAATTACTAACAAGAAATTTCTTACTTGAAGCATCTTCCGAAATATACTTGGATTAAAGAGCATCCCAAAGTTCCTTTGCACTCTCCACGTTTTGGTAGAGATCGAACAAAGGGTCGGTAAGAGAGTTGAGAATATGACCCAGGCCAATGTAGTCATCATTCTCCCACTTTATCCTCTTCCTTATAGTCTCAATGGACTCTTCCTCTCCATCTTGCGGGAGTGGTGGCATGGGTGTTGAAAGAACATACACCACATTCAAAGTAGTCAACAAGAAGTGTATCTTCTTTTGCAATCTTCGATATCCCACCCCCTCGAACTTGTCCGACTTTTGGAAGTTCATAGTCATGTCCCTGAGTGATTGAGCCATATCCGAAAAGAAAGAGAACATTAAACTAATAGATTGTTAGGTGTGATCAATAAGAGAACCGAATATATCACTCCAAGGCACGGAAACTACGCTTTCATATTAGTTTAATTTCGCCCCTCTAGGATCACCGAGTTACCACGAAATAACTAATGAGATACAATGGAGACAACAATTCACTAGGGAGGCGTTTGGTTTATATAATGGTATAGGTTTGGAATCAGGACTGAAACCAAGGTGGTATGGGTTTGGGACTTGATACTTAATACCTTGTGTTTGGTTTCATTTAGGAATGAAAAATCTTCTTTTATTTGATACATAGAGGTAAGGTATGAGGCATACCCACTTCCCCCCATGGGTTTCTAAACCCCATACCTTATGGGTTTGAGGTATGGGTTTAAAATTTAGAAATAAGTTAAACAAACACTAGGTATGGGTTTTGTTCATTCCAAACCCATACCTCATACCTAAAACTAGTGAACCAAACACCCCCTAGATGATCTTCTAAATGAATCAACAAGAACTTGTGTTTAGAGTTTGCGAAGAACACTCCAGAGAAATTAGCAAAGTTTCTCTCAAGCAAAGCAAGAATTTTAGAGTATGAAAAAAACTGATTTTTTTTATTACACTATCATCATAAGAATCCCAAAGGTTATATAGAAATATACTTTTCATAGATTAGAGTTGTTACTTTCATAACCCCCCTTTTATTCACTGATTAAGGACCTTTAATCCACTGATTAAGAATCCTAATAGTCATTAAACGGATAACGTACACATTACAACGGTTGAAAACCGTCAACGCACCTTTTCACGTCCTTAAGACAAAAGACACGTCGCGACTCGCGAAACAGCTCGCGAGTCGCGACAAGGCACTGGTCGCGACCTGCGACACTTGTCGCGACTCGCGACGGCCCCCAGGTCGCGACCCGCGACCAGCCTTCTGTTTTCCTTGGTTTGCCACGTGCCTTTGCATTTTTGTGTACTCTAATCTTTAACATCCTAGACCTCTTTCTCTTCTAGTATATGATCATATGAGCATAAAAACCCATTACACTATAAATGTTCCAACAGTAGATGATTTCGATTGAAACATAAATGAAATTGGTGAAAAGTAAAGAAATCAGGAATCTGTTTCAGAAGTTGCAAAATCAAGAAAAATGTTATTAATGGCACGAGAAGCATCTAGGCCAGTCAATTTTCATGATCTAAGGGCCTAAAATGATTCTTCATTCTTATTTTAGGCTTAGTATATATATATATATATATATATATATATATATATATATATATATATATATATATATTATATATATATAATAATATATTATATATATAATATATATATATAGAACCACACTCTAAAATGAGAACTAAGAAACAATAAGAGGCCTTATATCATCAAAACCAAAAGGCCTATATCATTTCGATGTGAGTCTTGGCATTTTTCCCTTAATTGTGCAGCTATTTAAACTGGCCTGATTCCAATTTTTTTTTTTTTTACTTTTACAAAAGTTTCATTTACTTTTAGGCCAATTTTATTTACTTTTACTATATTTTCCTTTACTTTTAATATTAAATTACCTTAAACTTATCTAAAACAGTACCTTTATAAAATAAATTGAAATGTTAGTTGTCAATGATAATATTTCATGGTCATCAATGTATTTCATTCGTTAAAAGTGAAAAAGTATGAAGCATAAGAAGTTGCATATACAATTATTTACTTTTCAGTTATTATGATCTACTTTAATGTGTTTTTTTCTTTACTTTGGAAAGCATCAAATTAGTTCTTATTCTCATCATAAAATTGGTTCTCATTAAAACCTGGTTATATATATATATATATATATATATATATATATATATATATATTAATATATATATATATATATATATATATATATATATATATATATATATATTCCCTCACAATAGTCATGTTCTTTTCCTCAGTGTTTTATAAGCTCATTTTCATCTGGTTACGGAGCAATTCCTTGGGTCATGATGTCAGAGGTAAGGAGATCAATAAGTTTCCTTAAAGCACTTTTATTTATTTTTTCAATATAAAAGATTTTTAGTTCCTCCTGCATATATATAATAAATCCTATTTCTATAATATATAGATTAACCAAATTTTCAAACGTTAATTGTAGTAATACAAGATTACCTTTCACTGAAAATTCATAGGAAAGAGAACCTCGTGGCACAATTTTTTTTTTTTTTTTGATCCATATGAGTCACAAAGGCACTACAAAGTACAAAGAAGGAGAAGAGGGATTCGAATCTGTAACACATCGTTCACAGCACCTCAATTTTAACTAATAGGCCAAGATATCCTTGGTTCCTTGTGGCACTAACTGCAAGATACAAAAAATTGGAACAATAAATGATATATGTGATTCTAAATAAATTTCTTAGAAATGTCGTATGATTGAATGTGACATTAATGAGAACCTTATGTAGTTATTACTAGTTGAAAATTGTTTACCACTTTGGATGAAAAGCTTGGCTTAAGACATCTTTCTTCTACATATCTTTCGTAATAGGAACCGCCATTAGATAATCGAATCTGTATAATATAAACCAAAAGTAATAAGTTAAAGAGAGTAAACACAGAAAATGTAGAAAGTGAAAATAAGGGAAGTTAGACGAGCCAAAATATGAGGAAGAAAAACCAAACAAGAAAGATGATTAGAAATTAACCAAAGAAGAAAGATGATTAGAAATTTTGATACATGTATTCATAGGCAGTGAGAGCAAAAAGAAGTAAAACCAAAAAACCTTAATTTAGAAGTAAAATTGGTTTCAATTAATAAACAACCACCAAACTTTCTCCTACCCAAAGACTACCAACCAAGGTATTAATGAACGAAACAATTCATCAAGCTTGATTAATGCAGGGTGTTGTAGCATTAATATGAAACAAATCAATAAATAATAAGAATGACAAAAACTATAAACAAGAGAACACAAGGATTTACGTGGTTCAGACAAAATAAACCTACATCCACAATAAGAGGATTCGAGCTTCTTCATTATGATGGAGAAAAACAGAGAGAATAATACAAGCAGTCCTAAATACTAGAGACTAAAAGTGTGTGTCAAACAATGACCAACAAGGATTTTCCTTTTATAACATGAGGAACCCTAACAAAATCCTAGATTAGACGCCACGCAAAAGACCGTAATAGAAAACCCGCGTAGAATTGCATCGCCCGGTCTGGCCTAAAGCAACTCGGTCGGGCGCGAGAGAAAATATTCCAAGAAGATGAGAAACATACTCGACCGGTCGGGCGAGATGAATTTTCGATTCGACAGTTCTTCGTAAAACAACCATAACTTTCTCGTTTCTCAGTGGAATTGGGCATATGACCTGTTGTTGGAAAGCTCTTGGAACAAGCTATCACCTGCAATTTGAATCACAACAAAACCATATATGTTGAGAGATATGTACATTCAAAATGAGCATTATGCCATTTTTACAAGATTTCAAGTTTCAAATAATAAAATGGATTAGGAAATTAATGGGAGGGTTTCCTACTCTTGAAAATCTTTCAAAAAATAGGTTACCCGATGCAAAAGTAAAAAGAAAAGTGGTTGCCCAAAAGGCCAAAACATGAAAAAATTCAGAAAGCATGCTAAGTTGCATTTTTCTAAAACTCTTTTTTCTTTAATCCTTGGGAAACCTTCTATGCAGATGTTCTCCCAGATCCTTGTTAAGCAACTTCCAAAAAAAAATTAGATTTTCCCTTGGCTTGGATACACAAAATCCATCCTACTGGCTTAGAGTCGAACCAATTATTTTCCTAAGCCTTCTTAATTATTAACTTTCGATGATTAGCGCTAATTAGGCTTAAGAATTGGATTTGAATAAAACCTTATTCACCAAGATTCTTATATAGATGTACCTGAACTGTTCCCATTTTTACTAGGCCATTCAATCTCGTAACCATTGACGTTGTCTTCTCCAACACCGTGAGAGGAGTATCACTTGTTGGCATTAATTCGTCCTTCTTCCTTGATGAAAAATGCTCATTTCTTAGTTGCAGTCACACTAAGTCTCCGGGCTTGTAAACAACTTCTTTTCATCAGTGCTTGTTTGCTCGAACTTTATAGAATTTATTTACCTATTGTCTTAGTTTGTTCATAAATTTCTTCATCTCTTTGGCCTTGATCTCTTCTTCTTTGCAGTTATCAACTTGAAATTAAAAAGTAAGTAAATCAATAGGACTTAAGGGATTAATCAATAAATACGTTTTATTTTTTAAAAAAATTCCTCATCCATTGGGAAATAATGTGTTGTATGCATTTAAAAATTGGTCACGCAAACCTAATGTGCCACATATTATTTAACAGTTCAAACAAAAAGTCTGTTTTTTGTGTGTGTATTTGTCTAAATAGAACCTTATGTTCTTGTATTGTAGTAGGCGCCTCATAGGCAAGTTGACGAGGTGAATCCGTATGATATTCTTGTAGTAGTGGATGCCGACATTGAGTTCTTAAATCCATTGCCAACTCACTTGCATAAAACTTGCTTCAAATTTGGTGAGGCTAGAAGAAGAGACTTAGTTGCTTAAAATCTGGTAAGGCTAGAAGAAGAGCCTCACTTAGTTGCTTAAAATCTGGTAACGCTAGAAGAAGAGCCTCACTTAGTTTGCTTTTGAGTGCTTCAAAATCTTCTTATTGCAGATGGGCTCCAAATGATGGAACCCTTCGTAATACACTTAGCTTGAGGAGCTAAAAAAGTGCTTATTGTTTTTTATAAACCTTCGGTAAAAAGAAGCCAATTATATCCATGAAAGTTTCGAACTTCAGTGATGCTGTTAGGAACTGGCCATGATTTGATTGCTTCCAGCTTTGATTTTACTAGAGCTATCTTTGGATATAATGAACCCCAAGAACAAACACTAGAAGTGACAAACTCACGTTTCTCTATCTTAGCCAACAACTTCTTTCCCCTCAATTTGAGGAAAATTTTTCTTAAATGATTAATATGTTCTTCTTCATCCTTATTATAAAAATGTAATCAAAATAGATTACAACGGATAGTCCATTGAAGGGGCTCAACACCTTGTTGCTAGGAGAATTTGTTATACCAAAGGGCATCGCACACCACTCATAAAACCCTCTCTTGGTTTAGAAGCTATTTTCATTCGTTACCTACTCTAATTTTGATTTGGTTATAACCACTTTCACAGTCAATACTAGAATAGATAATGAAACTATGGAACTCTTCTAACAAATCATCAAGTCTAGAAATCTGATGCCTACACTTAACCATTTCATGAATTTCAAGAGCACTAGCATCATATTCATCCAAAAACAACAAAATTCATGGTATTCCTCTTCTCAAAAGCTTTTTCAATTTTTCTAATTGGGGTTTAGTTACAACTATTTTTTTAATGTATTTATTTGGTTAAGAGCTGGTTTATATTATTTTATAGTGCTTGTTTTCTTGTTAGAAGGTTTTAGAACAAGTTTTTTACGGCCCGTTTGGTAGTTGGTAATAAATGGTGGTAATGGGAATGAATTTGTGTGTAAATTTGTGAAAAATATCATTGTTCATTACCATGGTAATGCTAATTTATTCTAAAGTGTCCACTTTCCTTCTTGAATTTTCATTCCCATCCAATACCACCTTGTAGGGTGGTAATGAGTTGTAATGAAGATTGCTTCCCTTGGAGACAAAAACACAAGTTTAGGGGTGAGATTGCTTGCCCATGGAGAAAAAATGCCTCCCCATGGAGATTTTAAGGGTGCTTCCCTAATAAAATGACACTTAAAATTCATTCCCATTACCGCAATTTATTAACGACTACCAAACGGGCCGTTAGAGTAATTCATAATAGAGTAAGTAATAGGTTTTTCCATTATGTAAAGTTTCTTTATCCGATTATCATGACCTTCCTAACAATATATGAGAGTCACCAAAAAATCTAATTAAAGCTTGTTTTGTTACCTTCACGTTATTTCCGTTATTAAACAAATGAAGCTTGTAAGACTTTAGGTCATTAAACGTATGAAGTTTAAGTTTTTTCACCATGATTGTTGAAGCCACGTTGGTGCAACTCCGACCATGATAATTATGGAATATAACCTTCCCCCCACTAAATATTTGGTTTGAAAATTTGGTCTCTTTATGTGGATTGCTCCACTTCTTTGGCATGAATTTTGGTAATTTTGGTAACTTCTAAGGGTCATTTCTAGTCCAGCAAACCCCTCCCCATACACTTTCCATCTTTAACTCATCTTCTTGCTTCTCGTGACTTTAGATAGTAATTTTGGTAACTTCTAAGGGTCATTTCTAGGAAATTTAGCTTATTACCCTCCATAACTATGACACTTGAAACACTTTATGATGACCTTAGTGGAAGAATCAATAACTTTCTTCCCTTTATCCATTATTTTGTGGTTTCTCCTTTTGGAGTAAAAAGAGAATCAATTTTAAAGAAGTTAGTATACACTTTTTTAGTGAAATAAGTCTACTCTTAGCAACCATCTTCTTCTATGCTTGATGTTTTTCTACTTTAAGAGTTAATTTAAAAAGTTAATTTAAAGTAGAATAGAGTTGTAATTCTAACTTCTTTGAAATACTTTTATCCAACCCTCTAAGAAAATGAGTCATAATTTGTTCTTTCTTCTATTATACGTCCAGTTTCATAATAAGTTTTTTTAAACTTGTGAACGCGAGTTTCCACTCGAGTGAAACCTTACTCCAATTTTCGTCAATTGCTTCTACACATTCATAGTATAAGTTGAAGGCATTCATCTCTCCCTCATTTTTTATCTGTAAGAAGTATTACATTAATATTCTCCCACATATATAGATAAGCATGTCCCTTGAACTTTACTACTACCACCTTAAAGGAGTTTGCATCATCATATCTTTTAATAAGCTCAAAAATCCTATTACACCTTATTTAATCTAAGAAACAATCTAGAATTAATATTTCAATCAAATTCTGGAACATGTAGCTTGAGATGTTTAAAGTCATCTTTAGGCATAGGTGTTCTCTTTCTTCTTTATCAGAATAAATGGATCCTCCAATTCATTACCACTCTTACCAGACACCACTTCTTCATCTCTTTCCTTCTCCCTTCTTACACGCTTACCAGAAACATCCCTTGAAAGATTCAATACTGATTTAAGTTGTTATGATAGTTGGTCCACTCTATTCTCAACTTCCACAAAACTAGATTACTCCATTGTCATATCTCTCCTAAAATGGCATTCTTCCTCTTGCTGAAGGAGAAATCAATAACAACAATTAAGGTTTGTGTTTTTTAGAAAGTTCAGATATAAATAGGTGCTTAAAGTTCAAGGTTTTGGAATTTTGTGGCTAAGTGTTGAGACTAGTGTTTAGGCTTTTGGGTATAAGTGAGTTTAGGTTATTTAGAACTCTATAAAATAAAACAAAAGATCCGATACCAATTGATACATATATTCATAGGCAGTGAGGGCAAAATAAAACTATTGTTAAAAAGATATTTAGATAATTAATAAAATTAATTAATATAATTAATTAACTCTAGTAATTAAACGGGCTAGAAAAGATGTTTTACAAATCATGCTGTACAAAACTATTTTAAAAAAGATTTATGAACATGGGGTTTTATAAATCAATTTCAAAATGTTTTAGAACGTAGGTTTAGTAAAACTATTTATACAGAAGGTTTTTGGAAATGGATTAATAAAAGAGTTAGAAAATGGATTCGACTTCAAATATTTAATTTTCGACTCGTTCTTCATTCTTTCTTCAACCTGGATTAATTAGAGCAGGGTATTAGTCATCATAGGGTGCTACATGGGGAGACACGATTATTTGTATAGAAGCCCCACTTTGATTGAGGTTTGTAAACTAAAAGTCAAAGTATTCGTGCCAGGACGGAGAAAGTCCTTAGATGCTCTACAACCTAAGATCGCTCTTTTAACACTGGAACCTGTAAAACAAGCATAAGTTTGCAGAAACAGATATATGTGAAAATCATTTGCAAAACAAGCATATATTTTTAAAATGAAAGGATATGATAAGGATACCATGAGCTTTATTCGGCTCATGATGGTATAGAGCTTCATGCTACTCTAGGGGTGATACTTGGCTGAAGACTAGCGCCTGATGTAGTTGTCTTTAGTGATACAAACCCTATTAACGTCAGATTTCATGTATTCTTACCATTAAAATGCAAAGAACACAAACATGAAAACAAAAAAGGTTTTTTTGGGATAAGTATGCCCTATTATGTGAGTGCTTATGAGAAGTTCATTCGCCCAAGATCAAAATAAGGAATAAGTTGTGGGAAGTTCATTTGTTCGAAAGCGGGAGAGGAATAACTCACGAAAAGTTCTATTTCTCAGGACGAGAGAGGAATAGCTCGCGAAAAGTTCATTTGCTTGGAAGCGGGAGAGGAATAACTTGCGGAAAGTTCATTCGCTCAGGAAGAAAGAGGAATAACTAGTGAAAAGTTCCTCGTTGGAGACGAGAGAAGAGTAACTCATGAAAAGTTCTTTTGCTAGGGAAGAGAGAGGAATAACTAGCGAAAAGTTCTTCGGTTTAGGACAAGAAATGTATAACTCGCGGAATGTTCTTTTTTTCAGAATGAAAGTGGACTAGCTTGCGTAAAGTTCTTTCGCTCAGAACGAGAGAGGAATAACTCGCGGAAAGTTCTTTCACTCGGGACGAGAGTGGAAGAGGACATCCTAACGACCTAGAATACGAGGGTATTGTGCAAATGTATGGATAGGAAAGGACTTATCCTATAATGAAAGACCTATAATACTCTAGAATTAAAGGTGTTATCGTGTGTGCGTATGTGTGACTAGATTATTGGTGCTTGGATCCTATGACTAAAGATGAAGTATGCGATGCTTGCCATAGTGTATGATGCGAAATACAGGTATGTAATGCAAATGCAGAGATATGATATGATGTGAAAGCTAATATAGGTTATGTTTGATTCGAGACGTGCTACTGAACGACTCTTTGTATAATCTTCGAGTTGTGTCCGTTATGGGCCTAAATGATCCCATAAATGATTTGATCTTGTATTATTTTGTCATGTGCGTCTGGAGCCTATCGTTTTTTGTATGAAGTTGTCATCAAAGTGTGATTGGAGCCTATGATTTTCCGTGGACTCGTAATGAACTTTTAGTAAGGTACACTTGGAGCCTATGTTTTTTTTTGTGTGGAGATGAAGCCCCAACAAGATGGAGTTGATGCAATATCAGACTTGATTGCTTAATTTTGGAGATATCTCATCACGTTAGGTGGATGTTTCGACCCATGATTTTATATAGGGTTCCTAAGGTGAAAAAAACCAAAGAAACGAACATTCGAAGGATAAGGCGTGGTTATAACGCTGAGTGTTGAAAGGTTATGCTAAGGTTGACTTATAAGGTTAAAATATCGTTCATAAGTCGGCAAGGGATAAGAATAAAAATAGTCATGGTCATATGAAGTAAAACTCACGCAATAAGATAGGCTCACGATGCAAGTTCAAATCTTATTCTAATTCGAGGGGTATGGTTGAGCATTGAAAATTCATGATTTGGCGGTCGCCTTTTTCTCATGGGCCTAAGCGAGTCTAAAAAAATTGTTCTTTTTTTGAATTAAATTGGTCGAGCCTCAGAAGAGGTTTTTAGCGTATCAATAATGGAATCAGGCTAATCGTAACTCTTAGCATTTCAATTGGTGACTAAGCATTTTTTATTAGAGCCATCTACAATGAACTTGACATTGATTTGGAAGAGGTGTTTTAAGTGGTCAAACCTTAGGGTGAGGTTTCCTACATATTTTTGGCAGAATAATACCGTTTGTAGTTCAGGCTTATGAATGGGAAAATGCTTTGAGTTTTGCCTAAGTCACTTTTATAGGTTTCCATCTTGCGGGCTTCAGTTTGTCTTTTATGGCTTATTGGGATGTGATATGGTTGTAAGTTGTATATGAGAAGGTTTGTGATATAGGTATGATTTGACTTATAATGGTTTTTGGTTATCGAAGTCAATGTCTTAATGTTTTCAGTTGAAGGTTAAAGGGTTTGAACTAACTACATTTGACAAAGTTATTAATGGGCTTATTTGCAATGCTTCTTTTTTGAAAAGTCATGAGAATTAAAAATTCATTTTTTTTTCTTGTAAGGTCACCATCGTGATTTCCATTTATTCTCATCAATTAACTCAAGGTTAAAGAATAATTAAATACCTATTTAATACATGGAATTTATGAGTACATGCAATAAAAGGGAAATTCTATATTATATTAGGTTGATATATGAAAGAGACGGAAAATGAAATCCTAAATCTGGACTTCCACATTGGGTGACAAGAGATCTCAAGTCTTCGACATCTTTGCAGTAGTAGAGACTGCAATCCTCCCATCGTATGTCATATCTTGGATAAGCTTTTCTAACTTATAGCATTTAGCAGTCAGCAGTCTTATGTCCATTGCCTATATGGTATTTGCTATAGGCATCCTTATCTTAGTCTGGATCGTTTTTATCTTCATGAGGGTTTAGAGTGGGCCCAATAGTAGACATTACACCTTTTAGCATAAGATCAATGAAAAGAAGTCTCATCATTCATTCCTATTGGGGATACTCTTTCGTATGTTTTCTTTGAGCCTAGTGGCAGGCTCTATGAAATTGCACTTTTTTCAATAAATCATCCTCGATTTGATGTTCACATCGTACACTTTTATTAAGCTATTTACGCTTAAATATTTGAGGTGATTTTAATATTTATGGAGGAGGTTCTATCTATATCAAGTATTTTTTTTACAAAACTTTACACCATATGGGTTGATTTCTCTCTCACCTATTCAGACTTTATTTTCACCTTGTTTAAGAATCTTGAGCTCTCTAAGGGAGGTTTGCAGTTGTGTGTTTAATTCATGTTGCTTTATGAAAGAAATAATAACATCCTCTTAAGTCTCACTTTGCTTGGGTCTAGGTATAGAATCAATTTTTGCAAAATAATGGGTGCATGAAACGACATCGAAAATATCATTAGATATTGTTTAGGGTCAACCAAGTTGATAATCATGGTCGCACGAAAGCTCATAAGATTGTACTTTGGGTTAATGGTTGGTTTGGATTTAGGGATGTCATTTGCGAATTTTTTTTAAAGATGTTTTCCCTTTAGTTTGTTATTATTAATGGGCTCAAAATAAGAATTGGTATTGATAACCCTATGAACAACATTCTCCTATTTCTTGTTGAATCCTGGAGATTCACTAGACTCGAACTTCTCAAGTCTTATATTTGTTTCTTCGATCATACTAGTAAGCTTAGCTAAGGCTCTAGCGATTTAAGTGAATTATTGCTCGGTATTTGGTGGGTTACCCTTTTTAATGTCTCTTGTATTTTTCATGGATCATGAATGGACACTTGGAGATAGAGTGATGATAGAGGGAGAAAAATGGAATGAAGCAATGTATATTTGTAAATAATTTCTATTTAAAAGTTGAGATTTGAGAAACAAATTAATATCTCATAAATGAATGATTTTTTTTTTCAATGTGATGAATGATAAAGGTACCCCTAAGATGCATGAATGTTTTTTTTCGGATTTTTTTGATCAGCCTAGACCAAATGCATGTATACATGGCATCTTGGATGCACCTATACCTAATTCACCTACGCATGACTTTTTGGATGCACCTAGACATAATGCATGTATGCATGACTTTTTTAGATGCACATAGACCTAAAGTAGGACTCAATCTATTGGTTCGAACCTGTAAAGGCTGCCTACATATCCTAAAAGAGGGCACCAGTTTGCTTGTAGTTCGTGACTACTAAATGTGGAATGCACGAAATGAAATGAAGAGTTGTCTGCAACGAGACTCATAAATGTCTGTAGTTATGCATGAAGTGTATGGACGATGGACTATGCAATGCAAAAGGATTTAATCATGAATGTAGCAAAAATGGATTTGGAATTGTACTGACTTTGGAATCCTAGGTGTGATAGACTTCCAGTGATTTTAGAGTTTCATCTTTGATGGGTTTGTAAGGATGCTAGACTCCTAATATGCATGACATGCTAGTGGACATAAACTCTTAAGATTTATGGAATTTTAATAGATTTAAACTCTTGTTAAACGTGGACATCTATGTATTCTAAGCTCAAAAGATGCAAGAAACTCAAGCGAACCTAGACGAGGGTAAGACTTCTAACATGAATAGAGTTAGACGGGGTTAAGAACTCTAAAAGGAGTGAAACTAGATGAACCTAGATATTTAGGTTAGAATGACTTCTAATGGAGTTTTAATTGCTATACGGATGAGATTTTTACAACAAGATGGACGCCAAAAGCAAATCCTAAATGACATACATGAAAAGATGAGACTATAGAGAGAAAATGATGAATTTTTGAAATATATATGAGATAGGAGATGGATAAAGATAGAGATGATAGAAAAAGATTCGGATTAGTTTTAAAAAAATAGATGGAAATGTAGTTTTCAAATGAAGGATTTTTTTAGTGATGTAAGATAAATTTTGTGGAATAGATATGATTTTAGAAAAAAAAAAAGATGGAGATTGTTCGAAGGATAGAAATGATTAGAGGAAATAAAATAAAAAGAAAAACTAATTATGCTAGTATTTGGTTAAAAAGGAAAGATGTGTATGTAAGCCAAGGAAAACGCACATATGATAGAGATATGCACATAGTGTAAGACATGAACACGATATGTAATCCACGAGCTGTGTTGCATGCTATCGAGATGCGCTACACACAGTAGATGTGCGCTGTAAGTCAGGATGACATGCGAACGCAGCGGAGACTATGCGTGGAAGGTATATGAAAAAGCGTAGGATGTATTGTGCTCGCATCCAATGCATAAGGGGGCACGGTGCATAGCAGAGCCAACGATCCTGATTTTGCTCTTCCTATCGCGTTAACTTGTTTAACAATTTTTAATCAAGACGTGGCATAATACAAAGCAATTAAAACCGCACACACGTAGAGATCCAGAAGTATGATACTATGCAAAGTTCCAACCTAGATTCAAGTTTTACGTTTCAACTATGACCAGGTTTAGGTTAAGGCTGAAAAGGGCCTATGACCTAAGATGTTGATCTCACGCTTCTTACCTTTGCATAAAAAGGCGGCCATGTGTAAGACGCACTCGAGTTTTCATGTCAAGAACAAGAGAACAATTCCATGATTAGGTGAGTTTGCTTATGGCTAATCCAATAGTATCACTGAGAAAGCTTTCGGAAGGACAAAGCACAAACCATAGAACTTGAGCCAATGAGGCAGGGACGATTGTCCTATGGTGGCTTAAATAAGTGGCCATGCATATGTAAGAAAATATGTCATTCAAAAGCATAAAAAGAGAATGTATCGTATTCTCCAAGTTTCATCGTCGCATTTAATTAAATAACCTTTTTATTGTAGGCATGATGCTATTCACTAACGCAGTATGAGCGCGTATTTCATTATCCAATTGTAAATGTTTCATTGAAAATGTTTTTGAAGTCGCCAACAAGTCTTCAAAGTAAGACTCATAAACCTAATTGGATATTTATGAAATTTAGGAAGATCTTTGGGACTTATCCAGTATACATGGATGATTCCATGAATAGTCAATGAACCAAAAAATGAGTTTGGGAGTGAGGGTACGAACACGATCACCCACTACTGACCTCTACTTAACACAAATCATAAAAAGAACAACCAAATAATATTTATAAGCACCCTAAAAAATATTAGTCATGGTTGGTTCATTAAGAACATAAAGACTAATTTTTTAGTAACATGTTGTTAAGCAATAATAATTACTGGATTTTTAGTAGGTTGTCCATATTATCTTATTACACGTTAGAATATTTATTTAGGTATTGATTATTTACATTAATATACAAAGTGATATATATTGCAATCAAACATAAAAAATAATGTTCACGAATATTAAGAAATAAAAATATTGCAGGGAGTTAGTATATAATATATTACATCCATTCTTTTTTAATATACACACTTTTCATTTCGGGCCGTTTCTTTTTAATGGTTGTACTGTTACTTATAGGTAAAATGCCCAATCATTATTCTCCACTTTTTTCCTTCATGTGTGTTCCATCACCAAATAGATTAATCATTGAAAACAAAAAAATCCTACTATGGTTAGGACAATCCCCTAAGTCATACTTCAAATAAAACTCTCAAATATAATTAAGAACTAATAAGATAAAGATAAAGCAATAATGATATGAAGAGTCCTAATAGAACTCAACTAAGCATGTTATCACACAACAACTATCATTCGTAACAGAACTATGAATGTCTTCAAAACCTCCATTTCTCCATTTATCAATTTCTCATGCCTTTCGACACTAGTTCAAGTAACACAAGTGAAGAACTCTTATTTAGAAGCCAACAAGTTGAACCTCATAATATCAACAACCAAGGTAATTGGTTCCTATTGCACAAATATCTTTCAATCCACATCATTGTCCACCTCTTCAAAGCACTAGTAGAATAAATGCTATTTGCTACGGTCAAAAAGTGGCATATTGCTGCGGTTTTGACCGCGTAGCAATTAAGGGGGGCAGCAATAGGTATAATTATATTGCTGCGGTTTTTAGGCCAAACTGCAGCAATATGTGTTTTTTTTAATTGAAAAAATATAACATATTGCTGCAGTTTTGACCAGAAACCGCAACAATAGATACCGGTATAGGTAAAAAAAAAAAATTTCATTGGCCTTCAAATTTTAAGGATAAAAATATAGAATGAAAATAATACAACATAAATATAAAAGAATTGCTTATCCGACTAAAAAACAAAATTCAACATATATAAAAAACCAAAATTCAACATATATAAAAAACATAAACTGATTCATCTCCGAAAAATGAAAAAAAAAATTCAACAAAAAAAAATTCAACACGACCGAATTCGTCAGATCTGGGTTCAACTAAAAAAATTCAACATATTCGACTAAAAAATGAAAACGAAAAACAGAAAAAAATTCACACCATCCAAACATCATACATGATAATTACAATTACAAAGGCAAAACAAATTAAAACTCTAATCAGATGCTTTCCGTCGTTCAATTTCTTCGACTGGGTTCGTCAAATTACCGTCGATGAATTCAATGGAGATGGCGACTAGATTCACGGATTCGTCGATGAATTATTTCGAGGAACGACCCATGAGAGGGGGTTGAGGAACGAACGACCCACGAGAGACGGTTGAAGAACGAACAACCCACGAGAGAAGGTTGAACGAAAGTCGACGGCGACCTTGTGAATCTGGCGAGCGACCCACGAGAGAGGGTTGACGAACGAACGACAAAGAACGGTCGACGACGACCTTGCGAATATGGCGAGGGACCTTGCGACGCCGTTAATTTCGAACGGTCGACCGGCGTGATTGAGCCGTTGATTTCGAACGGTTAACCGGCTTGATTGGGAGGAGAGAGAGAAGATGAGGAGAGGAGAGAGAGAAGATGAGGGGGAAGGCGTGAAATGATGAGAGGAAAAGAGGAGAGAGAGAGAGAGGAGGAAACCCTATCTGGTAAATCAGAGAAATAAACGCACCCATGGGCCTTTTTATTGTAATTTTAAAAGCCTATTGTTGCGGTTTTGTATAGGAACCGCAGTAATAGGTTTAAATAATGTTTTTTTTATATTTTTTAATACATTGTTGTGGTCCTACGTAGAAACCGCAACAATATTAGCTGGCCAAGGCCCCACATTTTTTTCAAAATGTATCCGTTGAACAATATTGCTGCGATTTTGGGCGGGAACCGCAACAATATTGTTATTTTCTGTTTTTTCTTTTCTTTTTGCGTGTTATATTGCTGCGTATAGGTAATACCGCAACAATGTCACCGCAGCAAATAGCATTTATTCTACTAGTGAAGGAATTTTCCCTCAAATTCTCATCATCATAATAAGTGGAAAGATCACCAATGTTTAATGTAGTATTAACCTCTCCAAAGTCATTCAATAACTCAACTTTGTATGCACTATCACCAAAGTGTTCAAATATGTTGAATGGACCATCAACCCTAGGCATCAATTTATTCTTTCTTTTTCTAGGAAACCTTTCTTTAGATGAACCAACAATAAGTCGCGAGGTTGAAACACAACTTGTTTTCGGTGCTTATTAACTATTTCCTTGTATTGTTGATTCATCTTCTCAATTTTAGCTTTCACTTGATCACATGAAGTCTCTTCTTTGAATCCACGTGAACAAGATCACTCCTAAGAAAAGGTAAAAGATCAATAGGCACAAAAGGATTTATACCACACACTACCTCGAATAGATAGAGAACGAGTAGTTGTTGTAGAATGTGATCAAATGTAGGCAAATTCAGCATGACATAGCTCCACATCCCAATCCTTTTGAGTCTTACTTACAAATCACACAAGAATGTTCCCAAAGTTCTATTAGTCACCCTGTTTGCCCATCTATTTGAGCATGATGAGAAGTGCTAAAAAGAAACTGATGCAATGATTCATATGAGAAATAAGAAATGATGAGAAATGGTAATCTCCTACAAATCATAGTTTTTTTTAGGATTTGTTGTTTCCTAGTTCTAGTAGGATTAGTTTTCCTAATTCTAGTAGGATTAGAACTCCTAGTTCTGTTAGGAGTCTTATTATGGTTGTAATTCTAGTTCGGTTAGAATTTCAAATCCTAGTTGGTTTAGGATTCTAATTGGAGTGGAGAAGTCTAGTTAGTAGGTGCCAAGTTGAGCTTGTTCTACTTGGTTTAGGAGTGTGAATGATGAAGGGATCATATTATGATCAGGAGTCTAATTCCCTTAGTCATAGAGTCTTATTGGTTATTTAGAGTTCATTTGCATTAGGACTTTTAGTTCTGTTAGTCGTATGTTAGGATAGACTTGTTGGTGAAATTTTTTTTTTTTTTTAATCTTTTATGCTTTCGAAGTCTAATAAGTTTAGGATTCGTGTACTAGTTGGTTTAGGATTTTCATTGGAGTGGAGTTATATCTTGAATAGAAGTCTAGTTAGTAGGTGCCAAGTTGATCTTGTTCTACTTGGTTTAGGAGTGTGAATGATGAAGGGATCATATTATGATCAGGAGTCGAATTCCCTTAGTCATAAAGTCTAATAAGTTAGAGTTCATTTGCATTAGGCCTTTTAGTTTTGTTAGTCGTGTGTTAAAATAGACTTGTTGGTGAAGTTTTTTTATCTTTTATGCTTTCGAAGTGTAATAAGTTTAGGATTCGTTTACTCTATATAAGCCATTCGACCACCATAATAAAAGAGAGTTAGTTTGATAATTTATGAGTGTTGCTTATTTCGATTGTTAACCAAAACAATACTTCTTGCGACTTGTATTCATCTTCTAATTGCGATTAGGAAGAGACCCTCTAATTCCTACGAGAATCAAGAGTAATATCCTTGTTTTTACTTCTTATTTTCAGCACTCATTCATAAAACACATAAAAAGACGTGACTTAGAATCTAGGTTAAACGTTGCGAATTTTCGGACTCCAACATGCTTTGTACCAACATGCTTCCAAAGAGATTTCCAAAAATGGCTCAAAAACATGGAATCCCTATGTGAGACTATAATCCAAGGAATATCATGTAATCTCACAATCTCTCTAAAATACAAATCGGCAACATGTTGTGCATCATCAAATTTGTGCATGGAAACAAAGTGAGCCATCTTTGAGAAGCGACCCACCACAACCATGATAGAATCCTTTCCCCTTTGAGTTCTAGGCAACCCCACAATCAAATCCATACTCACACTCTCCCAAGGCATGTTTGGAACTGGTAAAGGCGTTTACAAACCTTTATGAAAGGTACTTTTGGCTCTTTGATAACTAGGACACTTAGAAACCACCCCTTGCACATCCTTAATCATACAGGACCAATAGAAATGCTCACTCAATATATCCATGGTTTTATGAGCACCAAAATGACCAACCAACCCTCCATTATGCACTCCCCTCACCAGCAACTCCCACACACCATAACTAGGAATGCATAGTTTATTTCCTTTAAACAAAAACCCCTCTTGAACAGAATAGTCATGACTAGGCTTCTCTCGCTACTTAGCAAACACAAGATCATCTTAGTACAAAGCCTTTGACCTGTTCAAACCCAAGCATTGTAGCATGCGAATAACCTCATGATCTATGGTTAATTAAGTTTTTGTTTCCCGTTAATATACTTTAAAGCCTCATGATCAGAATGAAGAATAAAAGGTTTAGGATGCGAATAACGAGACCAATGATTAAGAGATTGAACATTAGCATAGAATTCTCGATCAATTAGAATAGTTAAGCTTTGGACCACTCAACTTCTCACTAAAGAATGAACCAGACCTCTTTTCTTGCAATGGAACCGCACCTATCCCAACTCCACTAGCATCACACTTTATCTTAAACAACTTAACAAAATTAGGCAGAGCAAGAATAGGAGCACTACACAACAAATACTTCACTTCTTCAAATGATTCTTGGGCACCATTAGTCCAGACAAACTCTCCCTTCTTCATTAACTGAGTGATTAGCGCCATAATAGAGTAGAAATCTCAAATGAATCTCCTACAGAATGAAGCCAATCCATTGAAGTTTCGAACCTCATGAACATTATTTGGAACCACCCAAGTAGATATGGCAACAACCTTTTCAAGATTAACTCTAACCCCATCCCGTGCAACAATATAACCAAGAAAAGTAATGTCAGGAAATATGACGTACATTTTTCTAACCTGTTATACAATTTATAGTTCCTTAAGAGTTCAAACAAACTTCTCAAATGTAAAATATGCTCATATTAAATCTCACTATAAATAAGTATATCATCAAGATAAATAACAAGAAATTTATTTAGGAAAGGGCGTAATACCTCATTCATTAGATGCATGAATCAAATAAGCGCATTGCAAAGGCGAAAAGGCATAACCATCCACTCGTAGAGGCCTTGCTTGGTCTTGAAAGCAGTCTTCCATTTATCCCCTTCCCTAATCATCTTCTGATGATAGCCACTCCGCAAATCAATCTTGGAGAAAATCGTGGCTCCATGCAACTCACCCAACGTATCTTTAAGCTTACGCATAGGGAATCTATACTTGATGGTGATGTTGTTCACTGCCGTACTATCTATGCATATCTTCCAAGTTCTATCCTTTTGAGGCACAAGTAAAGTAAGTACAACACATAGACTCATACTTCCGTAGCATATCCCCTCTAAATCAACTCTTAAATTTGGCATTGAAGCTCCTTTCAATCTTCAGGGTTACACCTATAAGCAGGTTTGTTAGGTAATGGGGATCCAAGAGTCAAATATATATCATGTTCAATGCCCCTCATTAGAGGTAAACCTTAGGGTAGTTCATCAGGAAAACACCCCCAAATTCCTCCATAAGTTCTTGTAAAGGTGTATGTGGGTTTTAAGACTAAGGTTTCTGAATGACGAATGAATAAAGCATAATCTACTCAATCTCCTTCTCCATCTCCTTTGCAGTCAAGAACATAGTACTCTTAGAATCCTCTTGTTTCTTAAGTGTGATTTGTTGAGGTAAAGGATGTAACTTAACCTTCTTAATATGGCTCGTCACCGTATAACATTAGTATCTCCCTCATGGCTAACCATCCTATCAAACTGTTATGGCCTCCCCAATAGCAAATGACACACTCTCATAGGTAATACATCACACCATTGCTCATCCACATAACTCCCAACTAAGAAAGCTACAAGTGCTTGCTTCTTAACCCTAATTCTAGCATTATCATCGAGCCAATTTAGTTTGTAGGGTCTATGTTGATCTCTAATAGAAAGTTTCAGTACACATAACATGTTCGAAAAAGCTACATTGGTGCATTCTCCACTATCCACTATGGCATTGCACGTATGATCGTCAATCTTGCACCTCGTGTAGACAAGGTTCTCCATTTCTTCCACTTTAAGAGCACTATCAATGTGTAAAGTTCTCCCTATCATGCCAAGCATCCTACCCTCATCCTCAGGAAAAGCATCTTCTTCCTCCTCCTCTTCATTCATATCTTCAGGAATAAACTCATACAACTCCTTTTTCACCAGCATCTCCTCATATTGTCTTAATGTAAGAGCTCTCACAGTTGGACATTCACTTTCAATATGTCCCTTACCTTGACACTTAAAGCAACTCCTTCTACATCTTCTGTTTTTATCCCTTCGTGTCGTCCTTAGTTTGAGAACTCAAATCTTTTCTCCCTCCTCCAAACGTGGAAGAAGTGGTTTTGCAAGTGCTTTAGAAGGAATTCCCTTTGTAAGAACTCTTCGAACCAGCCTTGATACCTCCATCAAAGTTAGGTTTTTGTTTCTCTTTACCTTAACTTTCGAACTTCAATGCTAGTTTGCACACATCATCGAAGGCTATACGTGAAATTAATAGGAGAAGGAAGTGGAGTGATGATGATTGATGATTAAGCAGTGAAGATAGATTAGTGAGTGAGGGAATTGTTCAAGAGAATTAATTAGATGGTCGTGAGAATTCGTTGTGTCGCCAAATCTTTGAAGTAGAGGGTGCCACAAGCTGATAAGAATATATATATATAGTGTGAGGTAGTTAGGAAAGTAATAGGTAACCGAAAATAATCAGGTTTATAAAAAGGTTATTTATTGCAAATATTTTAGAAAAGATTTTAACAAAGATAAATATTATGGAAATGCTTTAGATAAAGATGGATTTATTTGTAAAATTATTGTTTTGAAAATATTTTAGATAATTAATAAAATTGATTAAGATAATTAATTAACTTTATTAATCAAATTAGGTTAGAGATGAGGATTTAGAAATCGGGCTTTCACAAAACTGTTTTTAAAAAGGTTTATGAACATGGGTTTTTACAATTCTATTTAAAACATTTTAGAAAGTGGTATTAGTAAGATTATTTATAAGAAAAGGTTTTTGAAAATCTATTAATAAAACGAGTTAGAAAAAGGATTGAGCTTAAAATATTTAGTTTTAGACTCATTGTTTTTTTTTCTTTGATCCGAACCAATTAGAGCGGATATTAGTCATAAGGTGCTACATGGGTAGATATGATCTACACTATTTCATACTTTAGAAGATATTCTGAACCGTTCCTTCACACTGCAAAAGGAAGTAAAAAAGTGGTTGCCGAAAACTCAGAAAAATCAAGCAAAAGCATGATCAGCCGCAAATTTCTTAAATGTTTTTGTCCTTCCCCCTAGTACAAAGTTGAAAAGCCAACTCATGAGGTCGCAACATTTGGGTTTGTTATTGGACGCCATTTATCGCACTTATTAAGCGCCATGTCATATCTTTTAAAATAAATGGAGTTCTAAATTAATAAAAATACATGAATAGAGTTTATGATAAGAGTAGATAGATGTGGTGTATATTGAAAAACTTAAGTACAATATATTGATTATAACTTTTAATATAATTTTTGTACCAATGAAAAGTATTTAAAAAAGACTTTAAAAAAGATGCATTTATGTTATATTTAAAATTTTATATTAGAGTAACATATCAGAAGAAATAAACGTACTAAAGTAATCTACTGCAATTAGAATTAGGGATTTTCTGCAAAACCTTTTTCATGTTTGAATTGAATTAAATTAGAATATTCAAAGTTATATACAAGATACATTTATAATATTTTCCAACTTTATATTAGAGTACAATATGAGAATAAATATTTACTAATGTATCCAAGTAATCTACTAGGCTACTGATTAAGAATTAGTGATTTGTTTTGAACTCCAACTATTCTACAAATCCTATTCATGTTAAAATTAGACGATGCATAAGAGTTTTTCCTAAAAAATTATGATGTATAGAAAAAATATTTTCTATAGTAACATATTAAACTAACCTACAGCAATTACAAGTAGGGTTGTGTTTTGAACTCAAACTTTTCTATAAATCATGAGAAATTTAAATAACGTATTAAAAATAATATACAAAAATCCAAACAATAAACATAAAATAGAACATGGAAATTTTAACTTTTACGAGATCTTCCAATGCAATTGCAGTTATGTGCATGACTTATGATCTTCTTTCTCAATTTTCTTTCTCTCTTATATCTTTTCGGTCACCCTTTTTGTGCCCACTCTCTCCTCTCTATAATATAAATTTTGTTATTTTCTAAAAACCAAATAGTTTGGTGTGCAATAAATTTGAACATTTTTGCCTATAAATAGACTTGTTTTCCATTTTTACGTTTGCCTTTCTAATTATTGGACTGAAATGTTAGACTTTGTGCAATATATATTGAGAGTTTACATCAAAGTCAAACAATCTACACCAAATGCAACCATTATATTCCAAACCAAATCGTAAAAAATAACATCAAGCTCAAACAACCTACACCAAATGCAATTACAAGCATTGTATATTGCAAGTAAAAAAATTTAAAAGTATTACACCTATTAGATCCATAAATCGTATGAAATGAAGATATGATCCACGAAAATAGATGAAAAACGAAAAGAGCTCACAAAACTAGGATGGAGTTCACTCTATTTACCAAATGAAATAGTCATTAACATTTTCCATCAATATGTATATAGAGTTAGGAATCGACTTTTTTTGCTCATTTTGCAGATTTTTGCTCACTATATATTTTTTGCTCATTTTATGTTTTTGCTCATTTTTAGAAACTTCAGCTGATTTTAGCAAACACTCGCTCATTTCATGAAGTTCTTGCTCATTATACAAACTTATGCTCATTTTATGTTTTTTTGCTCATTTTACAAATTTTTGCTCATTTCATGTTTTTTGTTGATTTAAAGAAATTTTTTCTCATTTTATCGTTTTGCTCATGTTTTAAAACTTTTTGCACATTTTATCTGAGTGGTTTTCACGTGTTCATATTACCTTAGGTACCCCTGAGGTTTAGCAAACTTCCAAATTACCCCTCATATTTGGAGAATTCCTCAAATACCCCTGCGGTTTGTCTTTTGGTCTAAAATACCCTTACTAATGACGGCAGGTTAACACCGTTAATTTTTTTTCTCTCCCCTCTCCTTCATCTTCTTCATATTTCCTTCCATCTTCTTCACCACTCATCTCCTCTTCTTCTTTGACGTTGTGCCACAAACACTGTCGGAAACCCACCGCACCACGTGCGCACCCTTGTCGGTGCACTGCCTAAACAACAACATCCCCGGAGCATTGTCTATAACTTCGCCCTGCTTGCTTCCTCCTTCTTCTTTCTTGAATTGTTTGTAGATTAAGGGGATTAATTAAGTTTTAAAAAATCCAAAAAGTTTGAGCAAAATTTTTGAAATAATTTAACAAAATAAATATGATTTTATTTTGTTAATTTAACAAACTACTCGAAAATTCAAGAAAAATAACAATGGAGGATGGTGGGAGGAGAGAGAGAAAATTCTAAGGTTTAGAATGTCACAAATGGGGGATGGTGGAAGGAGAGATAAAGATTGGATGTTCATCAATGGAGTTTGGTGGGAGGAGAGAGAAAGCTTGGAGGTTAATCAATGGAGGATGGTGGAAGTATAGAGAGAAAATTGGAGAGAGAGAAAATTGGAGAAAGAGAAGGGAAAATCTAACGACGTCAGGGTTTCATCCATAATAAGGGTATTTTAGGCCCAAACACAAACCTCAAGGGTATCTGGAGAATTACCCAAATGTGAGGGGTACTTTGGGAATTACATCAAACCGTAGGACTACCTGATGTGTGTGTGTGTGTGTGTGTGTGTGTGTGTGTGTGTGTGTGTGTGTGTGTGTGTGTATGTATGTATGAATGAATTGTGAATATGAATCAAAGTTAGTTTCATTGGTTACATACATGAACACCCTTTCAATAAATTATACGAAAGAATTAAATTTGTGACTAACCGCCTCCATGACGCAGCACTAACAACGATTTTTCGCCATTGTCGTCCCTAATCCCTGTCGCCATGTGGTGGTGATTGCTTAGATGTTTCCTATTTTTAGGAGTATAAGTTCGCTTTTTTTTGGTTTGGGATAAAACAAAATCGAAACAAATTCTATTTTAATATTTCAAGTTAGTCAAAATCTAAACCGAAATTCATCCCAAACTAAACCAAGCCAGAATGAATAGTAGAAAGCAAACCCGAACCGATCGAAACCAAATCGATTTTTTTGTTCCAAAATCTAAATCAAGGTGAAATTACATAACAGTGAATAACAATCGTAACTGTATCTATGATAATTGTAAATTCTTATAAAGAAAAAAAAAATCGTAACATTATAATAATTGTTATTAATTCTTGATATTTATAAATAACAAAAAATTGTACATTTATAACGTTGAAAATAACGAAAATAATTGAACATAATAACCAAATAATATAACATCCATATAACTAAAAAAATGATATGGAGGAGATCTTCTTCGATAATCAAACAATGAAAATAATGAATATCCACTAAGCAATGGACTTCTTCTTTGATCATTCGTGAGAAATGGAGCATTCCACCATTAAGAGGAAATATATTCTTTAATCTTTAGTGAGAAATGGCCGGAGCGCCACCACAAGAGAGAGAAATAGAGGAGATAGATAACTAGAGAAGAGAAGGAAGTAGATGAGAAGGAAACCAAGGAGAGGGAGGAATTGAGGAGAAGGAGAAATGAGAGAGCGAAACGACTGAGAGATACATATACGGAGAAACAAACGGATGTGGAAGTATCCTTAGGGTCTTTTAGGAGAATTAGTGTCCTTAGGGTTTATAGGAGTTAGAAAAAAAGTTTGTAAGAAAATGAGCCTCATAACTTCTAAAAGCATCAAAGGCCCATATCAGATGGTAAACTTCGATTTTTTTTATCCGTTTTTTCAAAATAATAGCAAAAGCAAACCTTAAATAGAAAAAAATTCCAATCCAAACCAAACAAATTTTATAAAGAACCAAATTAAAATTATTAATTCGATTTGATTTGGTTTGGCTTCTGATATTTAACCAAATAACATACACCCACCTACATGCTTCTTTAAGAAGATTTTGTTTGATCCGTTTGAGAATAAATCTTATTTGGCTATCCTCTTAAAGTTAGCTAATTTGAGAAGCTTGTATGTACAACTTCCTTGTGAAGCTAGATCTAGTTTTTATTTTATTTCTTTTTTATTTCCTCTTTGCTATGGTATTTAGTTTGCTAGTGGTCTCTCCATGATATAAGGATTCCACTAGGATCTATTACTCAGCTCGGATCGATCCTTGCGACCTCGTGGCGGTGGCGGCTTGGACGTTGTCTGCTTCTTGAAGAAGCTTCAATTTGCTCCTTTATGTAGCTAAATCATGTTTTTCTATCCTTCATCAAGTAGCTCACCATGTTTATGACTAACATGAAGCTTTTGCGATGAAAGTAAGAGCCACACCTTGTCACCAACATCAAATGTGGTTCCCTTCCTCATTTGTAGCACTTGATCTCGTCTCTCCCTTTTTGTAGTAGCCGTTTGTAATACCTCATGATAGCAAGAGCTTAGGCACACATGATCACCTTTTTTTTCTCTAACTCCTTAGCTTGTTATGATAAATTACGTTTAGGGAGCAAATGTTCTAACAATAAATGCCTAGTTCCCACCAAAACTGAATACTCATTTTATTTCCATTGTGAAGACACATGCCTATAACTTTGCCATGGTCTACCAAGCAATAATAAGAGCAAGTTGTCATAGGAAGTGCATCACGACAATTACCAACCTTGAAGTTAACCAAGGCGTATTTCTGAAGTAATGTATCCACCATAGCTAAAGAGCAAGCATTAGTACATGAAACACTATCAATAATAAAAGAGCAAACATGAATTTTCATCATGCCATTGGAGTGAAAGAGGTAGCTTTTGTGAACATCTTCTTGTTCTTCATGTGGTTCTGGAAGCAAAGATCTTCTTAATACTAACACTGAATTTGCACTCTCCGGACTACACTTAGATTGGTTACTCGAAAGTTCTGCACTTGTCATAACAAGCACTTGTTTTGTTGCGCCAGTTCTTGTTCTTCCTCTCCTACATCATTCTTATCATGTAACAAAAAGCTATAATAACCATCTCTTGTCACCATAACACGAGTTGGACAATTTCGAGCAACATGCCCTAAACCTTGGCACTTAAACACATCATAATAGGATTCTCCTTAGACCCACCAACAACTATATCACCTCTCAATAGAGGTGGGCATGGGCCAGGCCGGCACGCGGGCCGGCCCGGCCCGACACGATTTGGGCCCAGCCTGGCACGAGCCCGTTCGAGGCCCGGCCCGGTCTGTTGTCCGCTACGTGGGCCGCGTGTCTGTCATGGTCAAGAAATTTTATTTCCGGCCCGCACCGGCAAGATCCCACGTGGGCCGGCCCGTGGGCCGAACGCTCCTTTTCTTTGTTTTTTGCCCTAAAACTGTCAAAAATACAAAAAAAAGAAGTATCTGTAGATCCTGCTAAAAGCACGAGCCCGGCCCAAGGGCCCGTGGGCCTGGGCCGGGCATGGACAATTTTTTAAACTTTCAAGCTCGGCCCAGCACGGCCCGCCATTTACTCAAGCCCGCGGGCCGAGCCCGTGAACAGGCCCGACCCATTGCCACCTCTACCTCTCAATGCATCCACGACTTCTTGTGTAGTGGTTTTCAAACGATCGCTTTCCGTAGATGAACTAGAAGTTTTAGTTCTGGATTTTATAGATTTAAACACATAACAAACTTCTTCAAAAATTGTTAAGAGTCAAAGTTCAACATAGTTGCTCAAGTTTTTGTTAAAGCCAAGCACTAGTTTAGCAATCTTTTGTTCCTCTTGATCTCAACAATCATAAGCAATATAAAGTTTCTTAAATTCTTTAATGAACTTTTCAACACTCAAAGATCCTTGAGTTAAAGAGTTCAATTTTAGAAGTAAATCTTGCTTATGTGTTCTTGGAATTTTTTTTTCTTCATCTTAGTTTTCAATTCATTCAAAGTATGAATGGGTCCTTTACCTTCATATTCACGCTTAGATTGAAAGGAATCAAACCAAAGAGAAGCAGACATAGTAAGCTTAAGCGTGCATACGAGAAACACAAACTTTCCCAGTCCAAATAAGTTTCAGCATCATCATCACCAACAAAGAATGGTAGGTTCGAGAGCTTCAAATCTTCTTCTCTCTTTTGGTTGTTCACACTATTGTTAGATCTATCAGGCTGAGTACTCTTCATCTCATGCATATAATGTTGTATTTGAAGCATGCTTGCTTGAACATTGGCTTGCATCTCCATAAGGCCTGCAAGTTGTTTTGCTAGGGCTGTGACATGATCAATGTTTTCCAGCATGGGTTAGGGTTTATAGCCTTTAATCTCTCCTTTATCCCTTTTCTATCCCAGCTACCACACCAATTTGATAAGATTTTGAAGGCTCTTCTTTAGTTTCTTGAATGAAAAATAGTTTCTTTTACTATTAATGATGTTATAGTGCGAATTCAATGAGTTTTTAAGCACGTAATGAGTTGATTAGTAACCAACCAAGTAGGTAACAAAGGATACGAAGCTATTAGTTCTTCACCAAGGATTAATAACGACTAGGGATTGTATTCACTCTAAAAACGCTCATTAACAAGAAATAGGTCAAACTCAAACATCAACTCTAGTCACCAAGGACTAGGCGTGCCATATTCATAATAGAAGAAGCAAGGAAACCTTGATCTCCAAGCTCATACATGACATGCCCACATAGAAGTAAATAAGGAAAGTTTCCCCTTAATTCAAGCCTATAATCTAGCTAGATTTTAAGGAAACATAAGCTTAAGAAAAAGATGTGCAGAACTTTCCTTAAATACAATAAACCACACGGCAGTAAGGACAAACCCTTGCACGCCTCACGCACCTCATGTTTTAAGGATACTTTCCTAAACTACAACTCATGATAACTAAGACTTGCATGAACCGTAATGAGCTAGAATTTTCGGACCTTATTACAACAAAACTTAAATAAAAATAACTCAAGTACTTTGAGTAACTATCCTAACGAATAATAACAATAAAAGACATATTTTTAGTTACATGTGCAACCTTCATTTTAAGTGTAAAGTAAAACCATGCAACAACCTAAGATAGCAAATAAAGATAATTTGGTGGAGTCATCATCCATGCATGCATCACTTACACACTTACATAATGAACTCGCTCAAGCTCATCCAAATCCGAAAGATGAAAACTCAAAACTTTAAAGTTTAGGATCAAAGAGAGTGCTCTAAGGATCTTATAAGAACTTTTTTTTTTGGACTTCTAAGGACATGAATAATACATAGATAAGTTTTGTACTCGAACTTAGCTAAGTCAGGTTACTAAAAATTATTTACATGTTTTATTTTGATAATTTGTTCTTTTGATAAGAGGTTTTTACCGTATCGTTAAGGCACCGAAAACCACTTTGCAAACTAAATATCTAACTCCTACATAAGCAATGACCGAAAATATAGTAAAGGAAAGTCAAGGGTCAACCCCATAGGAAAAGATGGATTAATCAAAAGTCTAACAAGTTCAAATTGCCTAATTGAAGAATATTTGGGGTTTCGAAATAGACTTTGTACCAACTACGAGTTAACTAAGATAAAAAAACTAGCAAATAATATATGAGTGTAAAATATCGATAAGAAAAATAATAGGGTCAAGGCTAATAGTATGAACTAAATGGGAAGAATGAATATTAATGTAATTGCGGATTCAAAAGCGACAAAACTCAAGTCCTCTCCCAAATGATCATGAAGATTAATCGATTAATCAATTAACTAAATCATCTCTCAAACGATCTTTAGTTAATTGATGAAGAGATCAAAAAACCATTGAACATCCCTAATAGAAGGATCACGTTAATTTCTACCCAATATCTTTGCCTAGAAATTAAGTTGATGCATAGGGATGAGAATTGGGTTCAAAGTTCAATTAAGGATGTTTATAACCAAAATACCAAAGCAAATATGTGATCAATATCTATCCTAAGGCCTCAAAACACCAAGATCAATGCATAATCATCATTAAGTCACCATAATTATATTAACAACCAAAGAAAGTCGTAATCATACTTCCACCCAAATTCTAGACATGAGATTACTCCCTAATCATGGAAATTGGGCATAAAAATCTGGAACCGTAGACTAAACTAGCGGTAAACATGATTAATGGATGATTATAAGAATAACAATAAGTAATTATGAATCTGTAAGCTATAAGATCTATAATTATTGGATAAAAGAGAATAACAATTAGAAGAATGAATAAAAACTGAAAACTGGTAAAATAAATTATTTAAAGTACCTTGGAGATCTAGAAATCCACAATACTTAATCTAGAAATCTGAAATGTAAGACAAAGCAATGTGTTTTTCTCTCTATACCTAATAAACTCTCGAAAACTACAATAAAGCATCGTTCGAAAATAAGTCTAAGTAAGGTTTTAATTGGCACCGGGACTTACAAAAATTATTTTCGGAACTTGATAGGTGCAGGTACACCACAAAAATAGGTGCGGGCACACTTCGTAAACAAGTGCAGGCGCATAATGTTTTATGACTGTGAGATTTGTTGTCCACGAAGTGGTGCGGCGCACCTAAGATGCACATAACTCCTTTCTTTTCGATCCAAAACAAGCTTATGACTAGTCGTTGGAAACCTATTGAAGCGAGCTTTCACCTCCAACTAGAATTACCTTCATCCAATTTGTGGTTCGGAAGATATGTCTATTTGTAGTTCATATTACAAGATTTTACTGTGATATGTCTTCCTTTGTGCGAGCGGGCATGGGGTATGGTGCGATATCGCACTATTTCTAAAGTTAGGCTCTATTTCATTATTTTCATTGACGAATATGTAGCTCGTAGTTGCCTTAGGTAGTCCAACCTATATTAAGAGCATGGAAAAATAGGGTGAAAGCTAATGTTCTAGAAATCCAGTATAAAATGATTAAAAATCTTGCAAAATATCACTATGATTAAGAATAATCGAGTGAATGAAATTGAGAAGAAAAGGGAGGATAAAGCGGGAAGAAATTGGAGAAAAAGGATCATAAGGAACCAAAAGAACTCCCTTAAGTACGTTAGAAACGCCTTATCACCTTTCGTTAGCCTGAATTTCAAATTAATGAGACAAACAAATGAAAACGAAGGGAGTATAAAGCTTTGTGCCAGTTTTGTGACTTTTCGCAGAATGTCAAGTGTGACAAAGTATTATAAAGTTGTGTGAATTATGTCTCTCGTGGTCTTCCAATTCAGCTGCGCGTCATGGGCAGACCTGGTGGGTCAAAGAATTTCAAGGCAAGAAGCAAAGGGAAGGGAAAAAACCAATGATGTTTTGGCCTAATGGTTAAGATAGGTCACATGTTCGAATCCCCCCTCCCCTTCTTTAGAATTTGTACTGCATTCGTGGCTCATATGGATAAAAAAAGGGAAGGAAAATACCAATGATTCGTCATTGTCAAAGGTCAAAAGAACACATTCCATGGATGATGTGAATGCGAAGGAAGATACAAAAGTGTAAAACTCTATTTCTAGCAACCAATAAGGTGAGATTTTATCTGGTAAATCTTCACTGATTGAATTGAAGAACAAGTTGCTGAAAAACAATTGTTTTGAGATTGATTGAATGTGATTAACAGTGAAGTTAAAAGTGGGTCAAGCATATTGATAAAAGGATTTTATGGGCAGATGAGATTGAAACTAATAATGGGTTATCCAATAATCTTGAAGGTACTAATAGTATTAATTATGTTGTATACTTGAATTGTATGGTGAATAACTCTTATAATAAGGTGATTTCAGAGATTAATGGGATATTCAAGAAGAGGTAGCATTTTTTGTAAATTGAATTTTGGGTTATGTGTTAGGAGTGAATCCACCAACCCTTATACTGAAGGATTTCTTTGAAGGATTTGAGGGAAAAGGGAACTAAAAAAATGTCACCAATTGGGGATGTGGTCTTCATAATCAGATTTGTGAATGAGGACCAAGAGATAAGATTCTTACTGAGGCTTTTCACTTTTTTTTATGGCAAACCATTAATTATGCAACCACGAATAGTTGATGTTGACTGGACAAAAATGAGTATTGTGAAAATTTAATTTTGTGTGGAGTTACATGGATTGTAACTCAAGTATTATTGGGTTAGTGGGGGATTTATGCAAGATTATTGTAGTTATTGGTATATGTTTGAAAGTTGACCAAGTTGACCAAGCCACATTGAATAGAGACAAATTAACACTTGTCAAAGTTGTAGTTGAGGTACACATTGATCAAACAGTTCATGATCATGTTCAGTTCAGAAGTGAATTGAAGAAGGAGAGGTGCGTGGAAACACAAAAGGTTTCTTAGAGGGTGTTTCGTATAGAAAAATTGGATGTAGGAAACGGATTCAAATAAGCGTTTTCGTTTCTAAATGTTTGTCATGAGTGTTAAGTAACAAATACCGTTTCTGAAGGGAAACACAATCCACCCATTTGTTACCCTTATCAAACTAGTGAAAACAAATCATGTTTCCTTCCTCAATCATAAACCTATCAATTGTTTCAATTCCATAAGGATACCAAACAACTATTAAAGGTAACAATTATTATTTTCATTAACCCTCCTTATCTAAATCCTTTCCATTCCGTTTTCATTTATCATACCAAAAACCCCTTTAATGTTTCTTATGCTTGGAAACCCATCGCGTGCACTACTTGCAAGGGGTATGTGCACTCTCAAGATGTGATGCAAGTTTAACTATCGTAATTTGCTTCCTTAAGGTCATTGTATGGTTGTACTTTACTCTTAAAGTGATGTTTTACATGTAACCAAAAGTATGTATTTAGTTTTTATTGTTAGTTCATTGAAGTAGCTTAATTACATAAAAGGCTGAAAAATAACTTGTAATCTGATTACTTAAGCTTTCCTAAATTCTATATGTCCTCATTTTATGCTAGATTCTAGGCTAGTTTTAAGGGAAAACTTTCCTATTATTTCTTTCTTGTGATTCGACCATGTGGATGCTTGGGTAGTAAGGATTTTCTTGCCCATCCTCTATGAATAATACATGTCTAGCCTCCTAAAACGTTGCGTATTTTAGTTGCTAATCAAAACCAATAGTTATTGGGAGTTGTATTCATCTTTTAATTGCGATTAGAAAGAGACCCTTTAATTTTTGCGAGAATTAAGAGTATTCTCTTTGTTTTCACTACTATTTTTCAGGTTTCCTTCACAAAAGTAACATAAAAACGTCACTTAGATTCTAGAGCAGACCCTGTGAATTTTCGACTAAGATTCACATCAACAGAGCAAGAGAAACAACAAACTATAAGGGTAGAGAGTGGTCCAAATCTGAACAGTCCACAGTAGGAGAGAGATTTATAGGAGGTTCATGTTATAACCAGCATGACAGATGTTCACAAGAACTTGCTCAAGAAGATACAATGGTTATTACTCCAATAGGGAACCAGCTTGATGTCTTGAACTTAACCACTACCACTTCTTTCTTTTATGATGTTGAAACTATTATTGAAGAGATGCAGGCATTAAAAGCCACTGAAGGCCATGGATTATATCTTAGTTTGAAATGGCAGGGGACTAAATAGGAGGAATAAGCAGTGTGAGGTTAACAGATTCATCTCTTCGCACAACCATAAGCTATTTAGTCTCCTAAAAAATAAGGTTAAGATTGATAAGAAGGGGAATCTTTACCAATCTTTGTTTTCGATTGGTAATTTACTACTAACAATTGTGTAGTGGATAGGGGTAGGATTATGGTTGTCTGGCAGCTAGGATCATTCAATGTCACAGTCACTCACATGACTGTTGTGAGCCTATGGGTAGTAAATGTCCCTCTTTTGCATGTTCTTTCTTATATGGGTATAATCATAGAAGAGACAGGATGACTTTATGGAATGAGTTACAACAATATAAGTTAAATGATCCATAGGTTGTAATAGGATACTTCAATGTGGTCATAAATATGGATAAGAGAATAGAGACTCATGTGAGAGCCCATGAAATAAGAGACTTTAGGGAGTGTATAGAAAGGTGTGGGATGGTGGACATCAAGAGCTGAATAAGATGCTTATGTTATATAATCTTTGATACAAGAAGGACTACACAAATTTAAGATAGAACAAGTTATGGAAGAACTGAATGGTTCCTAACTTGGGCGTTTAATCTAGCTACTTAGAGATACAGCTGCACCACTCTAAATAATTAGACCTTCATAAGATCACAATTTAACCCAAAATTAAATAAGCAAAGGACAAGCTCACTTGATTTCAATCCAAGAATTAAAGCTAACTCACAATTTCACCCACTTTGTGTTGGGCAAAAAACTCATTGCTTTTTCAATTTCATTTCTTCGGTATTTATACAACAATTCAAGTCCTATTTTCTGATTTTTTTTTAACATAAAAGAAAATAAAATAAATTACCTCAATTAACTACCATTAGGGCCTGTTCTCTTCGGCGTAAAACAGCTAAATTGAACTGAATTGAACTAAACTGAACTGAATTGAGTTGAACTGAACTGAAATGAATTGTGATATGTGAGATTAAAAGTATTGTACAGAGTTGAACTGAACTGAACTGAATTGAACTGAACTGAATTGAAAATAAGCTGGGGAAAACAAACCCTTAAACAATCCATAACTCTACTAATAAAACGTGGGGAAGAGGGGGTTAAAACTAGCCGTTATTAGCTCCCTATGTCCTTCAATAGCTGCAACACATCTCCTTGATTTAAGCACGATTCTAGGACATGTGCTTGTGGACAATAACCAACACTGATGTAGTGATGCAATCAACAAGCAAGGGACAAGTAGGCGCCTAAGAAATAGGAATAACCTCCCTCTCATTTGAACGTGCAACAACCAGTTTGTTGGTGCCTTAGAAATAGGAACTAACTCCTTATGTGCTGATTAGTTTACCCTCTCCCTTCTACGTGTAATAGAGGCATGAATTACATCCTATGACTTGTAATAATATTCAGCACGCACGCTGCCCATTACATGACTCTTTTACTTAATAAAACAAACATCAACAATAATCCGAAAATAAACAAAGGAAACATAACTTCTAAGCATACTAGGACTCTTGTACTAACTTAGACTCACAATGATTATTAGTAGTACATTTAGGGAAATAAAATTACAACTCAAAACATACTAAATGAAAGGCTCCTAATTAACAAGGACTCTAGTGACTCGACATTGTTGTATTAAAAACAAAGCTTACATAACCGTGCTAACCATGGAAGCTTAAAAACAAAGATTCGAGTACTCCATGCATGGCAATGAAAACCTTGTGATTAAACTTCAAACTATATGCTGCCATGGGCATACCTACATCAGCTTCGCATGGTCTAACAAGCAAGAAGGTCAACATACAATTTTTCTAAAATTAATACAACACTAGTACTAGCAGCTAGTTCAAGAACTTTGTGAATGCTGAAGTTATTTACTTTCTTAAACAAGACTTTGGTCATTATCGTGGAATGCTGAGTGACGTGAGTGTTTATCACGATAGTGGTGGGGATAAACCTTTTTAGATTCTTCAACAGGTGGGTTGAAGCCCCTAAGTTCATGGAGATTTGACTCGACGACATCAAACACATAGTTCTTCGTGAAGGAGTGGTAGAGTCTAATTATAAGATGCCTCATGTATAAAGTATTCCAAAAGTTGAAAAGATTGAAGTTGCAGTTGAATAAACTCGATCAATTAGGCTTCTTTGATGTTCAAGCACAGACAACAGAGAATCTGAATCACCTGCTTGCTGCTCAAGAGTTGCCTCATCAACACCTGAAGAAACATGCTCATTCTGATGCTGAAAGAGTAGCTGCCAGGGAGTATAGAAGGGCTCCGGATACCAACCTACGGTTATGGAGGTAGAAGGCTAAGGAGAAATGGATTAAACTTGGCGATGACAACACCTAGCTTTTTCATCAGGCTATACAGGGAAGAACCAATAATAAAGTTCTTGCCATCTAGAAAGGACAAGTAACTTGGGTGATTGAAACTTAACATGTTCATGATACATTTAGAAGCTTCTACTAGGGGCTGCTGGGAGAGAAGTTGGATGGAAAATGTGTTGTGACGACTAAAATCATTGACGAGGGAAAGGTGTTAGATAATCTAATGGATTGTTCTTTTACAACAAGAGAGCTCTTATGTCTATTTCCAATAAGAAAAGTTCCTAGGTTCTATGAGTATAATAGCTTGTTTTGGGATATTATTATGGAGAGTTTACAGCTGCTGTTTTGGTATATTTCCATACAGCGAAGTTACTAAAGCCTGTGAATGTTACTTCAACAACACTCATACCTACAATCAAAAATCCTACACATGTTAGTGTTTTCGGACCAATATATCGCTGTTATGTAAAAAATTATAGTTAGTCTTGTCTGATGGTGTCACAAGTTTAGGGAGCTTTTGTCTCTAACTAAAGCATATTGCATAATATTTTGTTATGTCAATGTTAGATAATGTAAATTGAAAGAATTATATTCCTTGAATAATAATGAATTACAAACTAAGTATATATACTAGGATTATAGGCTCAGATTACAAGCCATGATTTTAGGAAACTAACTAAGGAAATTAACTATTAACATAATTAATTGATTTACATTATCTAACACACCCCCGCAGTCGAAACGGGAGGAGGACGAACGCTGAGACTGTCCCTAAAATCTTCAAAGAGAATCAACGGAAGACCTTTAGTATAAATATCTGCAATTTGATACCCAGAGGGAACATGTAACACGCGAACTTCACCACGTGCTACCTTTTCAGGAACAAAGTGAATATCCATTTCAACATGTTTGGTACGTTGATGTTGCACGGGATTTCCAGACAGATATATCGCATTGACATTATCACAATACACCAGTGTGGCCTTCTTGATAGGACAATAATGAAGCTCAAGAAGTAAGTTCCGTAGCTAAAACGATTCCGAAACTACATTAGCCACCCCGTGTACTCTGACTTGGCGCTCGAACGAGAAAGAGTAGCCTGTCGTTTGGAAGAACAAGAGAGTAAATTATCACCCAAAAACACACAATATCCAGAAGTAAAGTGTCTCGTATCTGGATAACCACCCCAATCAGCATCAGTATATGAAAGAAGAGTGGATATGGAGGATGGATAAAGATGAAGGCCATGATCCAGAGTCCCCTTAACATAGCGAACGACACATTTCAGAGCATGCATATGTTCCTCCGCTGGTGCATGAATAAACAAATTTGTTGCACTGCATATGAGATATCTGGGCGAGTGAAAGTCAAATACTGCAAAGCACCAGCAAGACTCCAAGAAAGAAAAGGATCGGGACTAGCAACTGCAGAGTGAGTACTGAACTTCGGTTTTGTATCAACTGGAGTGGGAGATGGCTTACACGCAGACATGCCCGCACGCGCAATAATCTCCTCAGCGTACTTGCGCTGGGATAAGAAAATACCACCTGCATGACGAGCAACAACAATACCCAAGAAATAATGCAAAGGACCTAAATCCTTCATGGCAAACTCAGAGCCAAGCAGAGGCATAAGAGATTTCCGGAGGGCAGTACAGGAAGCAGTCAAGATGATATCATCAACGTAAAGTAGAAGATAAGCTATGTCAGTGCCTCTACGATAAATGAACAAGAAATTATCGGACTTGCTATTAGTGAACCCAATTCGAGAAACAAAGTCAGCAAACCGGTGATACCATGCCCTGAGTGCCTGTTTGAGTCCATACAATGATTTCTTGAGCAAACATACATGATTTGGAAACTGAGGATCCCTGTAGCCCAAAGGCTGATGCATATAAACTGTCGCATTTAGTTGACCATGTAAGAAAACATTTTTCACATCCAGTTGATGCGGATCCCACCCTTTGGACAAAGCCAGACTAAGAACTATACGAATAGTCACTGGCTTGACCACAGGACTAAAAGTCTCACCACAATCGATGCCCACCTGTTGAGTTATACCATCACCTACAAGGCGAGCCTTATACCTCTCAAAAGAACCGTCATCATTATCTTTATGAGCAAAAATCCACATAGACCGAATAATATTAGTATCAGACAGACGGGGCACCAACTTCCACGTCTTATTTTTAATAAGAGCATTAAATTAATCATCCATAGCCATTTTCTAATTTGGGTCAGGGACAGCAGACACAGGGTGTTTAGGAATAGGAGAACGTGCAACAACGGAATTAAGAGAAACAATTTTCTTATTTTTTTAAATTCCATGTTGACTACGTGTCACTGGTCGTGAGTCAGAAGGGGGGGGGGGAGGAGGAATCTGGTGTGGTGGATGAATCGAGGGAGGGGGTGAGGTGTTGTTTGAGAGAACGTGGACTCAAATGATGGAGGGGAACCTGGCCCAACACACACACGCTCCCCAGGTCCAGTACTTAACAAAGGGGGACTGGCAGAAGATGTGGGGGCCTGAGGGCCGCGCCTGGTATAAACCAGTAGAGAGCGAGGGGGAGTAGGAGGCCCAGACGGAGAGGGAGGGGTGGGCTGGGAAACGGGATTGGGCTGCTCAGTTTGTGAGTAAGGAAGAGATGGCAAGTCCAAAGGAGACATGGAATTGAGAAAATCATATAAATGGGCAGGAGGCGTGTGTAATGATGAAAACGAAAATTTGAATTCATCAAAAATGACATGCCGACATATAATGATTTTTCTAGAGGAAAGATCATAACATTTTGTATCCCCTATGGTTGGACAGATATCCCAAAAATACACACGGAGTAGAGCGAGGTTGGAGTTTGTGAATAGTGGTCAATGGATAAAGAGGAAAGCACAAACACCGAAAAACCCGTAGGTGAGAATAAGAAGGTTCCTTTTGGAAAAGAATCTCAAGAGGTGAGTGATAGGCGAGTATCTTGGTGGGAAGAACATCAAGAAGATAAGTAGCCATGTGTAGTGCATGATGCCATAATGCGGAGGGAAGAGAAGCATGGCAAAAAAG
>NC_079208.1:20556829-20709522 GCF_026745355.1 Beta vulgaris subsp. vulgaris
GAAAATAAATGCAAGGCTAAATTAGAAACAAACTAAACTCAAATTCATTAATCCTTACAACCAAGTGAATTGTTCATTAAACATTACTAAATTAATTAAGTGTTTCAGAGTTCCAGCGGAAGCTAATCATATGCTAAGTGGATGACAACTCTAAATGATCTCCCTTTTGTTCCCCCAATTGATCACCCACCTGCACAAATACATTGAAAAGAGACAAGAGAGACAAGCTCCCAAAAATCAGAAAAATTGAGTAATTCCAACTCCATCTCGTAAAATACTTAAGTTGAAAGTACTTTGTAAAGTAGTAGATTAATAGTTTTAGAAGTCATAACACATATACACACATATATATACACTGAATAATCATCATTAATTCAATTAATCCAGTTATTCAAGGAGAGGAAAGAGAACTCCAGTAAGCCGGGGCAAACCCCTGTAACCACTTACTTCAACATTGTAGGCCGGGGCGAACCCCTGTAACCACCTACTTGTAGGCCGGGGCGAACCCCTGTAACCACCTACGGATATCATAATGGCCATAATAACAGAGTCCCTAATGTGCACACCCCTTCTACTTGAATCACAACAAGATAGAAGAAAGACAGTAACAGAATAATCGGCATAGTAACCAGATAACCTGTAGGGGCCGCTGAACCACTCATAGAGGGCAACCTGTTCATCATTTCCCTCCGATATTTCACTTTACGTGATTAACATCTTTGAATTCACGTCATCACATAAATCACGTACACATTTAAGCCATTTTGTTCAATTCAATGTGAACATATTCAATCCATTATGAACTCAATCCATCATAGCGATTTCAATAACTCATTTCATATTCACAACTATCACTTGAGTTCATTCATCACTTCAGATTCATAATCATTTCATGATCACAAGTTCTTACCAATTCCAACTTTCATAAAATCTCAATGTTAATAACGATACTAATATTCATGATAATCATAATGATATAAAGTAATAATAATAACAATAATAATCATAATAATAATAATTATAATGATCATAATAATATAATAATCATATTAATATACTAATAATAATCATAACATTATTAAATGACATTAACTGATTTTAATAACGTTATAATAAACATCGTTGTCATATCGTACATCGTCCATCGTCATTATTCATAATTCCTGATCGAAATCCATAGTCGTTGTCCATTTTGTTATTCGTATCCATAATCCGCATTAAGTCAATAATCCATAATTATAGTCCATACTTATAATTTTTTATAAGCAGATAATCACGTAATCAATTTGTTTTACGCTAACAGGATCTATGTTTAGATGGACATCGGAGATTACCTCGTGACGCGTGCCCATAGTTAAATTCACGAACGTATTAGTACTCCTGGTATTCCTCGTTTACGCAATTGGAGTCTACAATAAATGTTAACGACATCTAAGTTAGTTCCTAAATAACCCCTTTTTATGAATATAAAATATATGATTTAAATAATCCAAATAACTTAAAGAAATTCTTAATGATCTTTAAGAGGGTTCATAAATCAAAGTTTACGGCTTTCAAATTATGTTAGAAATCATTTTAAGTACTCACAAAATTACTTAAACAATTATTTTAAATATAGAAAACTAACATTATTATACTCGTTATTTCATTTTAGAATTTTAAGAGACATTATCAAATTTTCTCAAAGACTAAGTTAACTAAAAGACTAACTTAATTAAGTAGGCTAGTTTAGGAAATCTATGGGTTTTAGTTTTAAAAATAAAAGTAAAATAATAGAACTTAAATAAAATCAATTAAAAAGGGAGGAGGGGTTTCCTTTACTGTTTCAAAGAATCAGTTCCTAAGGCTTTAAAAAAAAACGAACAAGGAGGGAGGGAAACAGAGGAGGCGAAGGCAGGGGAATGCGAAGGAGGAAGGGTGGTGCTGATGTTTCGACGGTTTTTGTCAGCACACGCAAGGTGGAGGGAGGCTGGGTCAGAAGGTCGGAGGTCTGATGGTTGGGCGAAGTTCGTGACGCAGTAGAGGCGCCGCGAAAGGGAGTCGTGTGGGTGCTTGGCGGTGGTCGCGATTCTGGCGACGGTTGTGTTTGGTGGTTGAATTGGGTTCGACACTGGGCGAAACATGGTGGTCGAAGGTGGTTTCCGGCGAGAAAAAAAAGAAACAGAGGTGGTTTGAAATGGTAGATTGAAATTTCCAAATTTTCAATTTCAAAACCAAAAATCAGAATTTTAGGAAGAAGAGAAAGGAGTGAAGCAAACCTTTTGAGTTGTTGGCTTGAGAAATCTGATGAGACTGAATCAGTTTTTATTGGGGGGGAATTTTCGGTCATAATCCAATGGTGAAAGGGGTGAGTTTTACTTTTGAAAAATAATTTGCCCCTAAATTAATTATTGCTGACAAAGTTGATATTTTTGTGTTGCAAAATTCTTGGTTTGAGTGTGTGGATTGGACGAAGAAGAAGGGAGATGAAGGTGTTGCATTTTTCTTGGTTCTTGAGCTGAACTAGACGAAGGAGAAGGAGGCAGATGATGAGTGAATCACGCTTCACTCTTTCTTCCTTTTTTTTGTTTTATTTTCCTTTTAGAAAAAAAAGCAAATGGACTATGGACTTGACATTTGGGCTTTTTACTAATATGGATGGATAATTATGAAGGGACAATTATAATAAGGATACCCATAACAAACGTAAAAAGTTTGATTAATTTAGAAATAATGAAATGAATAATAAAACAAGTAAATGATTTATTTTAAACTTTGTTAAATAAATCAAAACTAAATGAAATCATTATTTTAATAAACATAGTTATCACATAAAATCGCATTATCATAAAATAAATTTTGAGTGAAAATAATCATAAAACTTAATAAATAATAAAATAATTTCTGAAAATTCGGGGTATTACATCTATTCCTCCTTAAAAACAAAGTTCATCCTGAAACTTTTAAGTTAGATGTTTAATATTAACGAAACATTAGCTTTGCGCTTTGTTAGATTACATTCGGTCCCCCTTAAGGAGTTTCGTCCCCGAAACTCGATAATCGTACCTCAAAAAAGAGTTCAAGATAACGCTTTCTCATGTTGGCTTCTGTTTCCCACGTTGGTTCCTCGGTTTGATGATTAGACCATAAAACCTTGACTAACTTTATTGTCTTGTTTCGGGTGTTTTTCGTTTTGGAATCAAGGACTCTAACAGGACATTCTGCAAAAATAAGGGTCTCATCTAGTTAATGGTTTCAGGTTGGATTACATGGGAGGGGTCAGAGATATATTTACGAAGTTGAGACACATGAAAAACATTATGAACCTTGGCTAATTCTGTAGGTCAGGTTAACCTATAAGCCACTTGTCCAATTCTTTCCAATATCTCATAGGGTCCAATATAACGAGGACTTAGCTTCCCTTTCCTACCGAACCTCATTACTCCCTTGGTTGGTGAAACTTTCAGCAACACTTTCTCTCCAACTACAAATTCCAAATCTCGTCTCCTTTGATTGGCATACGATTTTTGTCGATCTTAAGCTGCTTTTGTTGTTTTACTATTTTGATAATGATAAATAATTAACTTTGTTTAATATTAATTTCGGTTTTATTCGTATGTTCATAGTTATTTAAGTTAGATTTAATCACTTGTGTTTTAACTCAGTTTATAGTTTATATTTATTCTTTTAGTTTAAATTAATGTATTTATTTTAGATATCACAAATAATATGTTAAATGACTTATGGAGAATGGATTAGGAGATTAATCAAAAATGAAGTTGTTAACAATGAAGAGGCAGCATTGATCGTGAAAAGATTCAAGAAGTTCTTCAACAAGAATTACAAAGGAAAGAAGTTGAAAAAGTAAGGGAAGCTAAGCTGTCACAAGTGTGGAAGTCATGTCCACTTCATAAAGGAATGTCCCCTCTGGGAAAATGAAAAGAGCAAAGGAAAATACAAGGAGAAGGGAAAGGAACAACAAAAACCATTCTCAAAAGTTGATACAAGAAGGGCCATGGTTACTGCCTGGGGAGAGTCGGATACAGACGAGGAGCAGGAACAACCAGAAGATGAAACAGCTCATTTGTGTCTCATGGCAAAGACAGACGAGGAAGAAGACTTGCCAAACAACAAGGTACGCATTAATGTTATTGAAGAAGAGTTAAAAGAACGTTCAAAGAATCAATTAATAAAACTTCTTTTGGAAACATTGGATGACTACAAGGCCATTTGCGTTAGAGAAGAAAATTTAGAAAAAGCCTTAGAAGTCACCAAAGGTCATTCAAATTGGTTTAAAACAGTGAATGCAAATACTGAGGAAATATTCTTTGAAGTTTTTGATGAAAACCGACGTATTCGAGAAGCTTTTTAAAATGCTAAAAATGAAAATTATTTCTTGAATATGGAAATGGCTGAATTGAAACTATTTGTTCCTGAAGGAACCAGTTCCTCTATAAATACCAGATCCGAGTTCGAAAAGTTAAAATTCGAACATGAAAAGGTTTTAAGTAAGTATCTGGTACTTAAAGTGAAAATGGAATCTTCAAGAACAAAACTTCCTGATCCAGTGAGTTGGATACAAAAGTATAAAAATGAAGGAAGAAGTGGGTTAGGTTTCAATCACAAGAAGAAAAACAAAATGAAAAAATATGTTGATCTTCCAAGCAGCCGAATATGCTCTTACTGTGGGAAAGTGGACACTAGTGTCTGACTTTCCTCAGAGAAGAACATATTGAATGAACACAGCTTAATTAAGCAAGTGTGGAAAGTTAAGAGAAATACTAGCCCAACAGAGGAACCCAAGTCAGACTGGGTTCCTACCACTGACTGATTCTTTGATACAGGCTAAAGTGAGGGGAACAACCTGTGGTACCTCGATAGCGGTTGTTCTAAACACATGACAGGAGATAAAAAGAAATTTCTCTCGCTTTCAGCCTATGATGGAGGAACTGTGACCTTCGGAGACAATCTTACCGGTAATATTGTAGCAATAGGGAAGGTAGGAAAGTCTAAGTCACATTCCATAGATAATGTATTTTTGGTCGAGGGTTTGAAACACAATCTACTTAGTATTTCTCAATTTTGCGACAAAGGGAACAGTGTGAATTTTACTGATGAATGTTGTGTAGTAAGTAATACAGGAACAGGTACCAAGATTCTGGAAGGAACTAGGAAGGGAAAATATACGTTTGATCTCAACCTTGTCCTAGGAACAACTAACTTGTTTAAGTGTCGTGACAATGAACCACTTCTTTGGCATAAAAGGTGTGGTCACGCAAGTATGGCATTGCTCCAGAAGCTAAGTGGTAAGGACTTAGTTTTGGACTACCAACAATCAAAGTCTCAAATCATGAAGTTTGTGGACCATGTGCAAAAGAAAAACAAGTTAGATCCTCGTTCAAATCAAAGAAATGGTAAGACACAAAGTCCTTTGAATTGATTCATATGGACTTATGTGACCCTGTTCGAATCCAAAGCCAATCTGATAAGAGATATGTACTTGTTATAGTTGGTTATTTTTCTTCATAGCAAAGATGAGACATTTGATGAATTTGTTAACTTTGCAAAAAGAACTCAAAGAATAAGTGGTTTTAAAATTAAGCACTTGCGTTCTGATCATGGTAAGGAGTTTGAAAACTCAAATTTGATGAGTTTTGCAGAAACGAAGGACTTGATCACAACTTCTCAGCTCCTAGGACTCCACAACAAAATGGCTGGTAGAAGGAAGAATCGCACTTTGGAGGACATGGCAAGAACAATGATCATAGAGCAATCTTCCGAAGAATTTCTGGGCTGAAGCAGTGAAACGGCATGCTACATCATCAATAGAGTCATGCAAGACCCATTGTCTGAAGACCCTTATGAGCTACTCAAAGGAAGAAAACCCAATATCTCATACTTTAGAATCTTTGGTTGTAAATGCTTTGTACATAACAATGGTAAAGACAATTTAGGAAAGTTTGATGCTAGAAGTGATGAGAATGTTTTTATAGGATATTATTTAATAGTAAAGCATATAGAGTTTACAACAAAAGAACAATGTGTGTTGAGGAAAGTGTCCATATTATTTTCGATGAAACTAACTCCCTGCAGGAACTAAGTCATGAAAATGACTTTGAAATAGGACTGACTCTTCTGAAGAGTCAGTGAACATTGATGAGGAACTAACACCTGCAGGAACCGACAAAAAGCATATTCCTGAAGAAGAGATAGTTGTTCCTGATCCTGTCATACAGGAGGAACAGGCAGCAGAAATTCATCCAGAAATGAACGATAAAAATCCTCAAGCTGGAGGAGCAGAGACAAGGAGATTTGAACCAAGACCATGGAAACACCTAAAATCCCATCCATTGGATTTAATAGTAAGTGATATTGAAAAGGAAACTCAAACGAGATCCCAACTGAAAAATTATTTGTGCTTTCCATGCTTTTTTGTCTATGACAGCGCCACGAGATCACAATGATCCCTTCTGGAGTCTGACTGGATAAATGCCATGCAAGAGGAACTAATGAGTTCCAGAGGAACAAGGTCTGGCATCTTGAGACCAAGCCTAAAAACCAAAAGGTGATTGGCGAAAATGGGTCTTCAGGAACAAGCTGGACAACATGGAACAGTCATAAGAACAAAGCCAGACTCGTAGCCAAAGGGTATAATCAACAAGAAGGCATTGACTTTCGATGAAACCTTTGCTCCTGTAGCTAGAATAGAAGCAATAAGAATTTTGATTGCCTTTGCAGCATTCATGGGTTTTAGGTTGTACCAAATGGACGTCAAATGTGCCTTTTTAAATGGTATTTATTGAAGACGTCTATGTGGAACAACCTCCTGGATTTGAAAACCGGATCTTCCTAACATGTCTATAAGCTAGATAAAGCTCTTTATGGGCTTAAGCAAGCTCCTAGATCATGGTATGAAAGACTTTCAAAATTCTTACTTTCTAATGATTTTATACGAGGAAAGTTGATAGGACCCTGTTCCTTAGATCCAAAGGAACAGACATCCTAGTGGTTCAGATTTATGTGATGATATAATTTTTGGTGCAACTAACGAATCTCTTTGTAAGAATTTGCTGAGTTAATGCGTAGTGAATTTGAAATGAGCATGATGGGAGATTAAACTTTTTCTCGGCTTGCAAATCAAGCAAACTGAAAAGGAACAATGATCCATCAACAAAAATACGTAAAGGAGTTATTGAAAAAATATGGACTGGATCAAGCAAAAACCAACCATACTCCATAGGAACAGGAACAAGGTTAGATGAGGACCAAAGTGGTAAGTCCGTAGATCAGAAACTCTAAGAGGTATGATTGGTTCCTTACTTTATCTAACTGCTAGTAGGCCTGATATCTCCTTTAGTGTTGGTTTATGTGCTAGATTCCAATCAAATCCTAAGGAATCTCATTTGACAGCTGTCAAAGGATCTTAGATATTTGAAAGGAAGTGATGATCTTTGTTTGTTCTATCCTCGAAGTGACATCTTTGATCTAGTAGCTATTCTGATGCTGACTATGCTGGAGACTTGGTGAATCGAAAAGCACTCGGGTATTGTCCAGTTCCTAGGATCAAGCTTGTTTCTTGGATTCAAAGAAATAGAACAATGTTGCTCTTTCCACAGCCGAAGTTGAATACGTGGCAGCTGCTGCTCTCAGGTATTATGGATCAAGCAACAGGTACGTGACTTTGGCATAAAATTTAAGTGTGTTCCTATACTTTGTGATAATACTAGTGCCATTTGCATTTCCAAGGATCCAGTTCATCACTCTAGGGTCAAGCATTTTCACATTCGACATCATTTCCTAAAAGACAATGTTAGTCAAAGTTGATTTTTGTCCAACTGAAAATCAAATAGCTGACATATTGACTAAACCTCTATCTAGGGACAGGTTTGAAAAGATACGCTTGGAACTAGGAATGATAAAAATTGTTTAAATGTACAAATGATGTTGATTCCCCAAATTGTTTCTTACTAAGTATGTCCTGCAACTTTCATGAATTAAAATTCATACACCTAGGGTCAAGTATAAGGACTCACATATGTCTTTGAATATTACCCTTATTGTCCTTGCACATATTTGGTACGTATGTAGTTTGTACATTATGGACACATTTTATCATATGCAAGAGTAATTTTTTTATTTTTTTATTTTTCTAATTTTTCCTCCAAATTTCCTTGCTTATTTTTCTTTTCACACCTTCCCTTCCATAATTAAATACCTTAACATGTATTATAGCCATGATTACACGTTCGATTAATCTGAGTTAAATGAAGAAGCTTCATTAAATCCTTCCAAAACCCAATAAACCGTTTCATTAAACCTAACTCTCTACTTTTCTTTCGCACAGTATCATGATTACTTTATAACCCAACCCATCACATCACTGACCCCTCATAAATTCCAACTCTCACATCAACTCATCTCTCTTTCTCCCATCGCTCATCTTCAACCTCCCTCCAAAACCCTTTCACCATGTCTTCTAACAGCAAAAATACCGGTGATCACGAAAATTTTCCTAGAGAGAAAACACCATCCCTTGATGAAATTAGTGCTCAAGAATCATCCAAGACTAAAGAAGATTCTACCGGGTCAAAATCAGAATCCTCTGCTCCTGTTTCTCTCTCTCCAAAAAAGAAGATGGTGAAAATGAGGCTAAAAGTGAACAAGAAAAGGAGATTACAATTCCTACAAAGCGAGGTAAGAAAACAAAATCCTCACAATTTCTTGTGGGTTTTTATATTGATGTTGCATGGTGCAAAAAGTCCAAGTGGTCAGAATTATTGAACATCTTAAAGTTAAAAAAATGATGGAAAATTGTCAGTTTAAATGAGCGTCTTTATGAAAAAGAAATGAAAGAGTTTTGTTCAAGTTTTAATATAACTGAGGGTGTCTGTGTCCGTAGTGAATGGATGTGTGGTTACACTAACTGAAAAGAAACTGGGAGAATGGTTTCATGTCCCAATTGAGGGTTATAAAGAATACATTAAGGATAGGGCAAAACTGAACATAAATGGAGTCTCAAATGCTAAAATTCTTGCTTTCTTTAACGACAATTCTCATGCATTATCTTTAGATCAAAAAGAATTGTCCCCATTTCACAAATTGTTATTCCAGTTTGTTTGGCGTTTCATTCTACCCGTTCCTAAAAAGAACCCGGGCTAGTCTAATGGATCTCTCCATTATGTACTGCCTTGCTAACAACATAAAAATCAACCTTCCCTCTTTGATTATTTCACATCTCTCTAACTGCATTTCCCATAATACCAAAGTGGGTCATGGAAACCTTCTCTCCTCTGTCTTCAAACATTGCAAAGTTAAATTGCCTGCCAGTCCCTCTTTTTGCCTTGAGCCAGAAAATTATCTTACAAAGGACACTCTGACCAGGCTTAGCTTAAGGTTGGTCAATGGGAAGATAGATTTAAGAGGGAAGAAACGCCTGTCAAGGTTGAGGTGGGTAGTAAGAGGAAGATGGGTGAAGAGGGAGTTCCAAGTGGGTCTGTGAGGAAGAGTCAAAGGTTGGTTGGGTTCAAGACTCTGAAGGAGCAGGATCAAGGTGAAACAGTGTTTATTTACCTAGACTCAGATCCAGTTCCTTCTACTGCTGTGGATTTTCCGTTGCTGTCTACTACTGGGCTCAACAATTACTTCGGGAAATTCAGGACTCCTTGACCCTCTGCACACCAGGATCAATGCCATAGAGACCACTGTCTCTGTACTGGATTCTCAGCAGCAACAACAAATGATCGCTATCAAGAATGCTGATACGGGGATCAAGAACAAGGTGGATGGTGTGCTCTCCAAAATTGACTCTGTGGTCTCCCCTCTCTTCAAACGCTCCAAACCCTAACTTCCTTTAACTTTGAAATAATTGAACAAGTTTTTTTTGTGGCTGTAATTATTAAACAATTTCTTTTGGATCTCTCTTCATGTGTCCTTCTGAGACACATGAAGCACTTTTAATTTCTTCACTTTCTCTGCTTTGCTCTGCATATTGCTTAAAATCTTCTGTCCGTATTATTGCTTTCTGCATGCTTTTTTTTTTTGTGCTTGGATGGCTAATATTATGAGATCTATGTTTGAGCAACTTGCTTGATGCCTAGACTGTTGACTCTCTAGTGCTGCAGGTTCGTTACTTGGTTTTGATAATGACAAAGGGGGAAGAGATATTGTTTTATAAATTTTTTTTTCTTAGTTCCTATGCACATTTTTCTCATCCCTGTTCCCAGTCAAGCCGGATCTTGTTCCCAGTCTTAGTTGAGTTTACTTAAGTCTAGTTTGTGTGATTTTTTTGTGTGTTCTTTTTTAAGTTTATATTTTTTAAAAATATAAAAACATAATAAAATTTCCAATTATTTGTCATAATAAAAAAGGGGAAATATTGTTGTTTCACTATTTTGATAATGACAAATAATTAAACATTTGTTTAACATTAATTTCGATTTTATTCGTATGTTCATAGTTTATTTTGTTAGATTTAATCACTTGTGTTTTAACTTAGTTTATAGTTTACATTTATTCTTTTAGTTCAAAATTAATGTATTTATTTTAGATATCACAAATAATATGTTAAATGACTTATGGGGAATTGATTAGGAGATTAATAAAAAAATAAGTTGTTAAACTTTATTTGTGACAAAACCATTTATATTATGGAGGTAAAAATTATGATATTTTGTGATTCCATAATAGTCTATGAAGTTAGTTTATGTGTAGCATTTTTGGATAAAATCTGTGAAAATGAGCCGCCAAAACTAACCTAAAAAAGCGCCTAAGAAGGATGAGTTATGGTAGTTCCTAGATGTTAGGAACCACAACAACCCACCTACTTGCAAGGCGTGGGAAAATCAATCCGCGTGTGTTAGTGGCTGAAATTGAGGAAAATAACCAACTAACTTCCAACGGACATATGCAACGGATAGATCATGGAAGAAGTGGCTGAATACAAGCTTCATGTGATCGTGGAGAAGATCATGGGAAGATTGGATTCTACAAATAAGTTGTTTGTAACAATCTTTTAATGTATGCTTTCAGAATTTTAAGTGTAAAATCATAGTGAAAGTGTATTCGGTTTTACTCTTCTTTCATTATTACTTAGAGTATTATAGATTGGGTTGAGTGAATCTAAATCTGTAATCATTTTGAGAGAAAAAGAGAAAGAGAAAGAGAAGAAAGAAAGAGAAAAGACTTCGAGTGAAGTCAAGAGAGAAAGTCAACTTGTTATTTCACTATTTTGATAATGATATATAATTAAAGTTTACATACTTTTAGTTTATTAATTCGTTTTTATTTTTCTTGTTAGAAGTAATTTGTTTATGTCTTAGATCTATTTCTCCAATTTGTTTTGTTTCGTTTATTTTATTTTTCTAGTTTTAATTTAGTGTAATTATCTTTAGGTTTCGCAAATAAAATGATAAATACTTTATGAAGATTTGATTAGGTGGTTAATCAAGTTTAAAGTTATTTATAATTTATTTGTGTTATCCGATTAATGATAAATACTTTTGTTCTGGGTTTACAATAACAGAGGGTGTGTGTGTGTCGATTGTTAATGGGTCAGTAGTTACCATTACTGAGAAGAAATTGGGGGAATGGTTTGATGTTTCAAATGAGGGTTACAAGGACTACATTAAGGGTAGGGCTAAGTTAAACATAAATGGAGTCACCAATGCTAAAATTCTTGCCTACTTTAATGGCAATTCTAATGCTCTATCTTTAGATCAAAAAGAATTGTCTCCCATTCATCAGCTACTGTTTCAGTTGGTTTGGCGTTTTATTTTACCTCGCTCCTCCAAAAGAACCCAGGCAAGCCTAATGGATCTTTCCATTATGTATTGCCTTGCTGAAAACATAAAAATCAACCTTCCCTCTCTGATAATTTTCCATCTCTCTCACTGCATTACCCATAACACCAAAGTGGGTTATGGTAATCTTCTGTCCTTTGTCTTCAAACAATGCAAGGTTAAACTACCTTCTAGTCCCTCCTTTTCCCTTGAGCCAGAAAACTATCTTACAAAAGAAACTTTGACTAGGCTGAGTTTGAGGTTGGTGAATGGCAAGATAGATTTTGAGAGAGAAGAAACTCCGGTTAAGGTTGAAGTAGGGAGTTAGAGAAAGTTGGATGAAGAAGGGGTTGCCAGTGGGTCTGTCAGAAAAAGCCAAAGGTTGGCTGGGTCCAAGTTCCAGAAGGAGCAGGATCAAGGTGACACCGTCTTTATTCACCTAGATTCTGATCTTGTCCCTTCTACTGCAGTGGATTTTCCCTTACTGTCTACAACTGGGCTTAACAAGCTGCTCCGGGAAATTCAGGATTCCTTGACCCTCCTACACACCAAGATCAATGCCATTGAAGCTACTGTTCATGTTCTGGACTCTCAGCAGCAGGATCAAATGCTTGTAATCAAGAATGCTGATACTGGGATCAGGAACAAGGTGGATGATGTGCTTTCCAAGATAGATTCTGTGGTGTCCTCTCTCTTCAAACGAACTAAATCCTAACTTCTCTTACCTTTGGATATTTTGAACAATTTTTTTTTGGGGCTGTAATTATTAAACAATCTTTTGGATTTCTCTTCTAATGTACTTCTGAGACATATGAAGTACCTTTAATATTTTCTTTGCTCTCTTAATTTTCTTTTTCATTACTCTACAAATTGACTGATTTTTGCTGTCCCTAACATTACTCTCTGCCTGCATATTATGTTTGTGTGTTTGGATGGCTAATATTATGAGATATCTGTTTGAGCAACTTGCTTGTTGCCTAGACTGTTGACGCTCTAGTACTGCAGGTACAACATTTGATTTTGATAATGACAAAGGGGGAAGAGATAGTGTGTGTACCACAAAACAAATTTTTTATCATAGTTCCTTGTATATTCTGCTCATCTCTGTTCCTTGACATGTCTGATCTTAATCATGTCTGATCCTGTTCCCACTCTCAGTAGAGTTGTTTAAACTAAGTTAGATTGTGGATAGTTTGTGTAGTTTTTTTTTTTAATTTTCAGTTTGTTTTATAAAAAAAAAGTCAAAAACCTTAAAAAAAATTTTAATTAATTGTCATAATAAAAAAGGGGGAATATTGTTATTTCACTATTTTGATAATGACATATAATTAAAGTTTACATATTTTTAGTTTATTAATTCGGTTTTTATTTTCCTTGTTAGAAGTAATTTGTTTATGTCTTAGATCTATTTCTCCAGTTTGTTTTGTTTCGTTTATTTTATTTTTCTAGTTTTAATTTAGTGTAATTATCTTTAGGTTTCGCAACTAAAATTATAAATACTTTATGAAGATTTGATTAGGTGGTTAATCAAGTTTAAAGTTATTTATAATTTATTTGTGTTATCCGATTAATATTATGGATGTAACAAATGAAATTTATTAAGATTCCATAATATTGTTTTTAGTTAAGTGTTTGTGCAGCATCTATGGTTACCTAAAATCTAGGAGCTGCAAAAACACTAACCTAAGGAAGCGCTAACAAGGTGAACGTTGAGGTAGTTCCTATAATTTAGGAACTGCAACAACCTAGCTATTTGTGAGGCGTGTGAACATGGAGAAGTGGCTGAGATCGTGGCAAAGATCGTGGAAGCCAAACTGAACAAATTATCAACGATAAAACTGCAACGGAAAGATCATGGAGAAGTAGCTGAAGCTACGTGTGATCATGGAGAAGTTTTTGAAGAAAATCGTGGAGAAGTCTTCAGAAATTAGGTCTCTACAAATAGGCATTTGTAACGGATCTTTTAGATATACTTTCAGAATTTTATGTAATATTCTTAGAGAAAGTACATTCTGCTTTCTTCTTCTTAGAAATTGATGTATAATAGATTGGGTTGAGTGAATCTAAATCTGTAATCAATTTGAGAGAAAAAGAGAAAGAGAAGAGAGAAAGAGAAAAGGCTTTGAGTGAAGTCAATGGAGAAGTCAACTGTTCAGGGGGAACAGGCTGACAGGGAACCAGTTCCTAAAGGAACAGAGTTGGTCCGAGTTTAGGTTGTACAAAAGAGAGTCTTTTGGCCTAAAAGTTATTAAAGAGAATTGAGTCAAAATCCCTCGTGGTCAAGGTTTTTCTTCCTACTGGGCCTAGGAAGTTTTCCTTGTAAAAATTCTGTGTTCCTACTTCTTTCTAAGTTCATGGTCAAGGTTTTTCTTCCTACTGGGCCTAGGAAGTTTTCCAAGACTAACAATTGGTATCAGAGCCTAGTTCCTCCAAAATCAGCTAACACTGAGGAGCTAGTTCCTGGAAACGATGAACACATCAGGAGAAAGATTGGAAGAAGGTTACTCAACTCAGCGTCCACCCATGTTTAGTGGCAAGTATTATCCATACTGGAAGAATCGTATGGAAATTTTTAGCAAGGTCGAAAATTATCAAGTTTGGAGAGATGTAGAGATTAGTGACTTCGAAGTCACAGAGAAAAATGAAAAAGGCGAAGACATTCCCAATCCTCTCTCCAAATTTGATAAAGATGACATCGACAAGATGGAGATGAACAACTTAGCCAAGAAAATTCTTCACTGTGGTCTTGGTCCCCATGAACACAATCGAGTCATGGGATGCAAGTCAGCCAAGCAAATGTGGGAACTTCTACAAGTTACTCACAAAGGAACAAATGAAGTCAAGAGATCAAAGATTGACATGCTCATGCACAAATATGAGCTATTTCAAATGAAGCGTAAGGAGTCTGTTCAAGAGATGCTCACAAGATTCTCCAACATCATAAATGAGCTTGAATCCCTAGGGAAGATTATCACTCCCGAGGAACAAGTACGTAAAGTTCTACGAAGTCTTCCTCAAGATGAAAAATGGATGGCAAAGGTTACTGCCTTGCTCGAAACTAAAGATTTCACCACATTCAATATCGAGCAACTTTCCGGTTCATTGTTAACTCATGAAATCCATCTACGAACTCATGAAGTTGACTCTAGCAGACCTAAGGCCTTGGCTCTCAAGTCCGATGATCTGGAGGATTCAGATACTGATAATGAAGTGGCAGCATTGATCCTGAAAAGATTCAAAAAGTTCTTTAACAAGAACTACAAAGGGAAGAATATGAAAAAGTCAAGAAAGCTAAGTTGCCACAAGTGTGGAAGTCCGGATCACTTCATCAAGGAATGCCCTCTCTGAGAAAATGAAAAGAGCAAAGGAAAGTATAAGGAAAAGGGAAAGGAACAACAAAAACCTTTCTCTAAAGTTGATATGAGAAGGGCCATGGTAGCTGCATGGGGAGAATCGGATTCAGACGAGGAGCAAGAATAACCAAAAGAGGAGACAGCTCACTTATATCTCATGGAAAAAACAAACGAAGAAGAAGACTTGCCAAACAACAAGGTACGCATAAATGTTATTGAAGAAGAGTTAAAAGAATTTCCAAAGAATCAATTAATAAAACTACTTTTGGAAACCTTTTTTGACTACAAGGCTATTTGCGTTAGAGAAGAAAATTTAGAAAAAGCCTTAGAAGTCACCAAAGGTCATTCAAATTGGTCTAAAACCGTGAATGCAAACATTGAGGAAAGATTCTTTGAAGTCTTTGACGAAAACCGATGTATTCGAGAAGCTTTTGAAAATGCTAAAAATGAAAACTACTTCTTGAATATGGAAATGGGTGAAGTGAAACTATTCGTTCCCGAAGGAACCAGTTCCTCTATAAATACCAGATCCAAGTTCGAAAAGTTAAAATTCGAATATGAAAAAGTTTTGAGTAAATATCTGGTACTTAAAGAGAAAATGGAATCTTCAAGAACGACTCTTCCTGATCCAGTAAGCTGGATAAAAAAATATAAAAATGAAGGAAGAAGTGGGCCTAGGAAGTTTTCCTTGTAAAAATCCCGTGTTCCTATTTCTTTCTTGTTTATGCAATTACTTCTTTCTTATTCAATCATTCTTTTATTTCCGCAAAATGTTTGAAAATCTCCCCAACTACAATTCACCCCCCCCTCTTGTAGTTGTTTAAGTGTTCGTACTCGACTAACAATTGGTATCATAGTCTGGTTCCTCCAAAATTAGTTAACACTGAGGAGCTCGTTCGTAGAGATGATGAAAACATCAGGAGAAAGATTGGAAGAAAGTTACTTAACTCAGCGTCCACCCATGTTTAATGGCAAGTATTATCCATACTGGAAGAATCGTAAGGAAATTTTTATTAAGGCCGAAAATTATCAAGCAAGTTTGGAGAGTGATAGAGATTGGTGACTTCGAAGTCATAGAAAAAAATGAAAAAGGTGAAGACATCCCCAAACCTCTCTCCAAATATGACAAAGATGACTTCGACAAGATGGAGGTGAACAACTTGGCCAAAAAGATTCTCCACTGTGGCCTTGGTCCCCATGAACATAATCGAATCATGGGATGCAAATCAGCCAAGCAAATGTGGGAACTTCTTCAAGTTACTCACAAAGGAACAAACGAAGTCAAGAGATAAAAAATAGACATGCTCATGCACAAATACGAGCTATTCCAAATCAGCCTAAGGAGTTTGTTCAAAGAATGCTCACAAGGTTCTCCAACATAATTAATGAGCTTGAATCCCTGGGGAAGATCATTACTCCGGAGGAACAAGTACGAAAAGTTATGCGAAGTCTACCTCAAGATGAAAAATGGATGGCAAAGGTCACTGTTTTGCTTGAAACAAAAGATTTCACCACATTCAATATCGAGCAACTTTCCGGTTCCTTGTTGACTCATGAAATCCATCTAGGAACTCATGAAGTTGACTCTAGTAGCCTAAGCTTGTTCTCAAGTCCGATGATCTGGAGGATTCAGAAACTAACGATGAAGAGGCAGCATTGATCGTGAAAAGATTCAAGAAGTTCTTCAACAAGAATTACAAAGGAAAGAACTTGAAAAAGTAAGGGAAGCTAAGCTGTCAAAAGTGTGGAAGTCATGTCCACTTCATAAAGGAATGTCCCTCTGGGAAAATGAAAAGAGCAAAGGAAAATACAAGGAGAAGGGAAAGGAACAACAAAAACCTTCTCAAAAGTTGATATAGAAGGGCCATGTTGCTGCCTGGGGAGAATCGATCAGACGAGGAGAGGAACAACCAGAAGAGAAACAGCTCATTTGTGTCTCATGGCAAAGACAGACGAGGAAGAAGACTTGCCAAACAACAAGGTAGCATTAATGTTATTGAAGAAGAGTTAAAAGAACTTTCAAAGAATCATATTAAAACTCTTTTGGAAACTTTGATGACTACAAGGCCATTTGCGTTAGAGAAGAAAATTTAGAAAAAGCCTTAGAATCACCAAAGGTCATTCAAATTGGTTTAAAACAGTGAATGCAAATATGAGGAAAATTCTTTGAAGTTTTGATGAAAACCGACGTATTCGAGAAGCTTTTGAAAATGCTAAAAATGAAAATTATTTTTGAATATGGAAATGGTTGAATTGAGACTATTTGTTCCTGAAGGAACCATTTCCTCTATAAATACCAGATCCGAGTTCGAAAAGTTAAAATTCGAACATGAAAAGGTTTTAAGTAATATCTGGTACTTAAAGGAAAATGGAATCTTCAAGAACAAAACTTCATGATCCAGTGAGTTGGATACAAAAGTATAAAAATGAAGGAAGAAGTGGGCTAGGTTTCAATCACAAGAAGAAAAACAAAATGAAAAAATATGTTGATCTTCCAAGCAACCGAATATGTTCTTACTGTGGGAACAGTGGACACTTAGTGTCTGACTGTCCTCCAGAGAAGAACATATTAAATGAACACCCACTTAGTTAAACAAGTTTGGAAAGTCAAGAGAAATACAAGCCCGACAGAGGAACCCAAGTCAAACTGGGTTCCTACACTGACTGATTGCTTTGATCAGGCTAAAGTGAGGGGAACAACCTTGGTACCTCGATAGCGGTTGTTCTAAACACATGATAGGAGATAAAGAAAAATTTCTCTCGCTTTCAGCGTATGATGTAGGAACTGTGACCTTCGGAGATAATCTTACCGGTAACATAGTTGCAATTAGGAAGGTAGGAAAATCTAAGTCACATTCCATATACAATGTATTTTTGGTCGAGGGTTTAAAACATAATCTGCTTAGTATTTCTCAATTTTGCGACAAAGGGAACAATGTAAATTTTACTGATGAACATTGTATAGTAAGTAATGCAGGAACATGTACAAAATTCTAGAAGGAACAAGGAAAGGAACACCTATGTTGTGATCTCAACCTTGTTCCTAGGAACAATCTAACTGTTTAAGTGCCGTTGATAATGAACCACTTCTTTGGCATAGAGATGTGGTCACGCAAGATGACATTACTCCAGAAGCTAAGTGGTAAGGACTTGGTAGTTGGATTACCAACTATCAAAGTCTCAAACCATGAAGTTTGTGGAGACTGTGCAAAAGGTAAACAAGTTAGATCCTCGTTCAAATCTAAGAAAATGGTAAGCACTCAAAGGCCCCTTGAATTGATTCATATGGACTTATGTGGCCCTTTCGAATCCAAAGTCGATCTGGTAAGAGATATGTGCTTGTAATAGTTGATGATTTTCAAGATACACTTGGGTTATTTTTTTCATAGCAAAGATGAACATTTGATGAATTTGTTAACTTTGCTAAAAGAACTCAAAGAATAAGTGGTTTTAAAATTAAGCACTTGCGTTTGATCATGGTAAGGAGTTTGAAAACTCAAATTTGATGAGTTTTGCAGAATGAAGGTCTTGATCACAACTTCTCAGCTCCTAGAACCCACAACAAAATGGCGTGGTAGAACGGAAGAATCGCACTTGGAGGACATGGCAAGAACATGATAATGCAAGCAACTTCCGAAAATTTCTGGGCTGAAGCTGAATACGGCATGCTACATAATCAATAGAGTCATGCTAAGACCTATTATCTTGAAGACCCCTTATGAGCTACTTAAAGGAAGAAAACCCAATATCTCATACTTTAGAATCTTTGGTTGTAAATGCTTTGTACATAACAATGGTAAAGACAATTTAGGAAAGTTTGATGCTAGAAGCGATGAGGCTGTTTTTATTGGATATGCTTTAAGTAGTAAGGCATATAGAGTTTACAACAAACGAACAATGTGTGTTGAGGAAAGTATCCATGTTATTTTCGATGAAACTAACTCTCTGCAGGAACCAAGTCATGAAAATGACTTTGAAATAGGACTGACTCGTATTGAGGAGTCAGTAAACATTGATGAGGAACTAACACCTGCAGGAACCGACAAAAAGCATATTTCTGAAGAAGAGATATTTTCCTGATCCTGTTATACAGGAGGAACAGGCACCAGAAATTTCCGTAGACGAGACAATGAAGCTCCTCAATCTGGAGGAGCAGAGACAAGAGATTTGAACCAAGACCGTGAAAAACTTAAAATCCCATCCATTGGATTTAATAGTAAGTGATATTGAAAAGGGAACTCAAACGAGATCCCAACTGAAAAATTTCTGTGCTTTCCATGCCTTTTTGTCTATGACAGAACCACGAGATCACAATGATGCCCTACTGGAGTCTGACTGGATAAACGCCATGCAAGAGGAACTGAATGAGTTCCAGAGGAACAAGGTCTGGCACCTTGAGACCAAGCCTAAAAACCAAAAGGTAATTGGACTAAAATGGGTCTTCAGGAACAAGCTGAGAGCATGGAACAGTCATAAGAACAAAGCCAGACTCGTAGCCAAAGGGTATAATCAACAAGAAGGTATTGACTTTGATGAAACCTTTGCTCCTGTAGCTAGAATAGAAGCAATAAGAATTTTGATTGCCTTTGCATCATTCATGGGTTTAGGTTGTACCATGGACGTCAAATGTGCCTTTTTAAATGGATATTTGATTGAAGACGTCTATGTGGAACAACCTCCTGTTTTGAAAACCCGGATCTTCCAAATTATGTCTATAAGCTAGATAAAGCTCTTTATGGGCTTAAGCAAGCTCCTAGATCATGGTATGAAAGACTTTCAAAATTCTTACTTTCTAATGATTTTATACGAGGCAAAGTTGATAGGACCCTGTTCCTTCGATCCAAAGGAACAGACATCCTAGTGGTTCAGATATTATGTGGATGATATAATTTTTGGTGCAACTAACGAATCTCTTTGTAAAGAATTTGCTGAGTTAATGCGTAGTGAATTTGAAATGAGTATGATGGGAGAATTAAACTTCTTTCTTGGTTTGCAAATCAAGCAAACTGAAAGAGGAACAATGATCCATCAACAAAAATACGTAAAAGAGTTATTGAAAAATATGGATTGGATCAAGCAAAATCAAACAATACTCCTATAGGAACAGGTACAAGATTAGATGAGGATCAAAGTGGTAAGTCCTAGATCAGAAACTCTATAGAGGTATGATTGGCTCCTTACCTATCTAACTGCTAAGTAGGCCTGATATATCCTTTAGTGTTGGTTTATGTGCAAGATTCCAATCAAATCCTAAGGAATCCCATTTGACAGCTGTTAAAAGGATTCTTAGATATTTGAAAGGAAGTGATGACTTTGTTTGTTCTATCCTCGAAGTGACATTTTGATCTAGTAAGCTATTCCGATGCTGACTATGCTGGAGACTTGGTGAATCGCAAAAGTACATCGGGTATTATCCAGTTCCTAGGATCAAGCTTGGTTTCTTGGAGCTCAAAGAAACAAAACACCGTTGCTCTTTCCATAACAGAAGCTGAATACGTGGCAGCTGCTGCATGTTGTTCCCAGGTATTGTGGATCAAGCAACAGGTACGTGACTTTGGCAAAAAATTCAAGTGTGTTCCTATATTTTGTGATAACACTAGTGCATTTGTATCTCAAGGATCCAGTTCATCACTCTAGAGTCAAGCATATTCAATAAGACATCATTTCCTAAAAGACAATGTAGAGAAGGGATAAGTCAAAGTTGATTTTTGTCCTACTGAAAATCAAATAGCTGATATATTGACTAAACCTCTATCTAGGGACAAGTTTAAAAAAATACGCTTGGAACTAGGAATGATAATTGTTTAAATGTACACTAATTGTTTCTCCCCAAATTGTTTCTTACTAAGTATGTCCTGCAATCTTCATGAATTAATTTTCATACACCTAGGGTCAAGTATAAGGACTCACAATGTCTTGAATATTACCCTTAGTGTCCTTGCACATATTTGGTATGCATGTAGTTTGTAATTATGGACACATTTTTATCATATGCAAGAGTAATATTTTTTAATTTTCCACAAAATTTCCTTGTTTCTTTTTTTTCACACCTTCCGTCCAAAAATAAACACATTAATCTGAATTATGCCCAAAATTAAGCGTTCAATTAATCTAAGTTAAGGAAGTAACTTCATTAATTGCCTTCCGAAAACCACATAAACCGCTTCATTAAACCTATCTTCCACTTCTTTTCACACGGATCATGATTACTTTATAAACCTAACACATCAATAACTGACCCTTCATTCTTCTCACACATCAATCACAAGTCTCTCTCTCTCTCTCCAATTCTCATCTTCAACCTCACCAAACCTCTGTCAACATGTCTTCCAAGACTCAAACCTCTCATGCTCATAGAAATTTGCCAAAAGAGAAAACACCTCCACCTGAGGAATTAAGTGCTCAAGAATCCTCCAAGAATGACGTAGATTCCTCTGGGTCAAAATATGCATCCCTTCACCAGTTTCTCTCTCCCGAAAAAGGAAAGCGTGATCATGAATTAACAGCGATCAAGAACAAGAAATTGTTGTACCTACTAAACGAGGTAAGAAAACAAAATCTTCACAATTTCTTGTGGGTTTTTGTGTAGACATTGCATGGTGCAAAAAGTCTAAATGGAATGAGTTGTTAAAAATTTTAAAATTTCAGAAATGGTTAAAAATGTTAGCATAGATGAGGGTCTTTTTGAGAACAAGGATGAAAGCTTTTTGTTCTGGGTTTACAATAACAAGGTGTGTGTGTCGATGTTAATGGGTCAGTAGTTACCATTACTGAGAAGAAATGGGGAATGGTTTGATGTTCCGAATGAGGGTTACAAGGACTACATTAAGGGTAGGGCTAAGTTAACATAAATGGAGTCACCAATGCAAAATTCTTGCTTCTTTAACGGCAATTCTAATGCTCTATCTTTAGATCAAAAAGAATTGTCTCCTTTCATAAGCTACTGTTTCAGTTGGTTTGGCGTTTTATTTTACCTCGCTCCTCCAAAAGAACCCAGGCAAGCCTAATGGATCTTTCCATTATGTATTGCCTTGCTGAAAACATAAAAATCAACCTTCCCTCTCTGATACTTTCCCATCTCTCTCACTGCATTACCCATAACACCAAAGTGGGTTATGGTAATCTTTTGTCCTTTGTCTTCAAACAATGCAAGGTTAAACTACCTTCTAGTCCCTCCTTTTCCCTTGAGCCAGAAAACTATCTTACAAAAGAAACTTTGACTAGGACTGAGTTTGAGGTTGGTGAATGGAAGATAGATTTTGAGAGAGAAGAAACTCCGGTTAAGGTTGAAGTAGGAGTAAGAGAAAGTTGGATGAAGAAGGGGTTGCCAGTGGGTCTGTCAGAAAAAGCCAAAGGTTAGCTGGGTCCAAGTTCCAGAAGGAGCAGGATCAAGGTGACACCATCTTTATTCACCTAAATTCTGATCCTGTCCCTTCTACTGCAGTGGATTTTCCCTTACTGTCTACAACTGGGCTTAACAAGCTGCTCCGGGAAATTTAGGATTCCTTGACCCTCCTACACACCAAGATCAATGCCATTGAAGCTACTGTTCATGTTCTGGACTCTCAGCAGCAGGATCAAATGCTTGCAATCAAGAATGCTGATACTGGGATCAGGAACAAGGGATGGTGTGCTTTCCAAGATAGATTCTGTGGTGTCCTCTCTCTTCAAACGAACCAAATCCTAACTTCTCTTACCTTTGGATATTTTGAACAATTTTTTTTTGGTGCTGTAATTATTAAACAATCTTTTGGATTTCTCTTCTAATGTTCTTCTGAGACATATGAAGTACCTTTAATATTTTCTTTGCTCTCTTAATTTTCTTTTTCATTACTCTGCATATTGACTGATTTTTGCTGTCCCTAATATTACTCTCTGCCTGCATATTATGTTTGTGTGTTTGGATGGCTAATATTATGAGATATCGTTTGAGCAACTTGCTTGTTGCCTAGACTGTTGACTCTCTAGTGCTGCAGGTACAACATTTGGTTTTGATAATGACAATGGGGGAAGAGATAGTGTGTGTACCACAAAACAGAATTTTTATCATAATTCCTTGTATGTTCTGCTCATCTCTATTCCTAGGCATGTCTGATCTTAATCATGTCTGATCCTGTTCCCAGTCTCAGTAGAGTTGTTTAAACTAAGTTAGATTGTGGATAGTTTGTGTAGTTTTTTTTTTTAATTTTCAGTTTGTTTAAAAAAAAAATCAAAAACCTTAAAAAATTTTTTAATTAATTGTCATAATCAAAAAGGGGGAATATTGTTATTTCACTATTTTGATAATTACATATAATTAAAGTTTACATATTTTTAGTTTATTAATTTGGTTTTTATTTTTCTTGTTAGAAGTAATTTGTTTATGTCTTAGATCTATTTCTCCACTTTGTTTTGTTTCGTTTATTTTTCTAGTTATAATTTAGTGTAATTATCTTTAGGTTTCGTAAATAAAATGATAAATACTTTATGAAGATTTCATTAGGTGGTTAATCAAGTTTAAAGTTATTTATAATTTATTTGTGTTATCCGATTAATATTATGGATGTAACAAATGAAATTTATTAAGTTTCCATAATATTATTTTTAGTTAAGTGTTTGTGCAGCATCTATGGTTACCTAAAATCTAGGAGCCGCAAAAACACTAACCTAAGGAAGCGCTAACAAGGTGAACGTTGAGGTAGTTCCTATAATTTAGGAAGCGCAACAACCTAGCTATTTGTGAGGCGTGTGAACATGGAGAAGTGGCTGAGATCGTGGCAAAGATCGTGGAAGCCAAACTGAACAAATTATCAACGGTAAAACTATAACGGAAAGATCATGGAGAAGTAGCTGAAGCTACGTGTGATCATGGAGAAGTTTTTGAAGAAAATCATGGAGAAGTGCTTGAGAAATTAGGTCTCTACAAATAGGCATTTGTAACGGATCTTTTTGATATACTTTCAGAATGTTATGTAATATTCTTTGAGAAAGTACATTCGGTTTTCTTCTTCTTAGAAATTGATGTATTATAGATTGGGTTGAGTGAATCTAATTCTGTAATCAATTTTAGAGAAAAAGAGAAAGAGAAGAGAGAAAGAGAAAAGGCTTTGAATGAAGTCAAGGGAGAAGTCAATTGTTCAGGGGGAATAGGCTGACAGGGAACCAGTTCCTAGAGGAAAAGAGTTGGTCCGAATTTAGGTTGTACAAAAGAGAGTCTTTTGGCCTAAAAGTTATTAAAGAGAATTGAGTCAAAATCCGTCGTGGTCAAGGTTTTTCTTCCTATTCGGCCTAAGAAGTTTTCCTTGTAAAAATTCCGTGTTCCTAGTTCTTTCTAAGTTCATGCAATTATTTCTTTCTTACTTATTCATTTTTCTATTTCCGCAAAAAGTTTGAAAATCTCTCCAACTACAATTCACCCCCCTCTTGTAGTTGCTTAAGTGTTCGTCCAAGACTAATAATTGGTATCAGAGCCTAGTTCCTCGAAAATCAGCTAACACTGAGGAGCTAGTTCCTGGAAACGATGAACACATCAGGAGAAAGATTGGAAGAAGGTTACTCAACTCAGCGTCCATCCATGTTTAGTGGCAAGTATTATCCATACTGGAAGAATCGTATGGAAATTTTTATCAAGGCCGACAATTATCAAGTTTGGAGAGTAATAGAGATTGGTGACTTCGAAGTCACAGAAAAAAATGAAAAAGGCGAAGACATTCCCAAGCCTCTCTCAAAATTTGATAAAGATGACTTCGACAAGATGGAGATGAACAACTTGGCCAAGAAAATTCTTCACTGTGGTCTTGATCCCCATGAACGCAATCGAGTCATGGGATGCAAGTCAGCCAAGCAAATGTGGGAACTTCTACAAGTTACTTACGAAGGAACAAATGAAGTCAAGTTATCAAAGATTGACATGGTCATGCACAAATATGAGCTATTTCAAATGAAGCCTAAGGACTCTGTTCAAGAGATGCTCACAAGATTCTCCAACATCATAAATGAGCTTGAATCCCTAGGGAAGATCATCACTCCTGAGGAACAAGTACGTAGAGTTCTACGAAATCTTCCTCAAGATGAAAAATGGATGGCAAAGGTTACTGCCTTGCTCGAAACTAGAGATTTCACCACATTCAATATCGAGCAACTTTTCGGTTCATTGTTAACTCATGAAATCCATCTAGGAACTCATGAAGTTGACTCTAGCAGACCTAAGGCCTTGGCTCTCAAGTCCGATGATCTGGAGGATTCAGATACTGATAATTAAGAGGCAACACTGATCGTGAAAAGATTCAAAAAGTTCTTTAACAAGAACTACAAAGGGATGAATATGAAAAAGTCAAGAAAGCTAAGTTGTCACAAGTGTGGAAGTCCGGATCACTTCATCAAGGAATGCCTTCTCTGGGAAAATGAAAAGAGCAAAGGAAAGTATAAGGAAAAGGGAAAGGAACAACAAAAACCTTTCTCTAAAGTTGATATGAGATGGGCCATGGTAGCTGCATGGGGAGAATCGGATTCAGACGAGGAGCAGGAACAAACAGAAGAGGAGACAGCTCACTTATGTCTCATGGCAAAAACAAACGAAGAAGAAGACTTGCCAAACAACAAGGTACGCATAAATGTTATTGAAGAAGAGTTAAAAGAACTTTCAAAGAATCAATTAATAAAACTACTTTTGGAAACCAAAGATGACTATAAGGCTATTTGCGTTAGAAGTCACCAAAGGTCATTCAAATTGGTTTAAAATCGTGAATGCAAACATTGAGGAAAGATTCTTTGAAGTCTTTGACGAAAACCGACGTATTCGAGAAGCTTTTGAAAATGCTAAAAATGAAAACTACTTCTTGAATATGGAAATGGTGAATTGAAACTATTCGTTCCTGAAGGAACCAGTTCCTCTATAAATACAGATCCGAGTTCGAAAAGTTAAAATTCGAACATGAAAAAGTTTTGAGTAAATATCTGGTACTTAAAGAGAAAATGGAATCTTCAAGAACGACTCTTCCTGATCCAGTAAGCTGAATACAAAAATATAAAAATGAAGGAAGAAGTGGGCTAGGTTTCAATCACAAGAAGAAAAACAAAATGAAAAAATATGTTGATCTTCCAAGCAGCCGAATATGTTCTTACTGTGGGAACAATGGACACTTAGTGTCTGACTGTTCCTCCAGAGAAGAACATATTGAAATGAACACCCACTTAGTTAAACAAGTTTGGAAAGTCAAGAGAAATACAAGCCCGACAGAGGAACCCAAGTCAAACTGGGTTCCTACCACTGACTGATTGCTTTGATGCAGGCTAAAGTGAGGGGAACAACCTGTGTACCTCGATAGCGGTTGTTCTAAACACATGACAGGAGATAAAGAAAATTTCTCGCTTTCAGCCTATGATGGAGGAACTGTGACCTTCGGAGAAATCTTACCGGTAACATAGTTGCAATTGGGAAGGTAGGAAGATCTAAGTCACATTCCATAGACAATGTATTTTTGGTCGAGGGTTTAAAACATAATCTGCTTAGTATTTCTCAATTTTGCGACAAAGGGAACAATGTAAATTTTACTGATGAACATTGTATAGTAAGTAATGCAGGAACATGTAGCAAAATTCTAGAAGGAACAAGGAAAGGAAACACCTATGTTGTGCTCAACCTTGTTCCTAGGAAACAATCTAACGTGTTTAAGTGTCGCTTGATAAAACCACTTCTTTGGCATAGAAGATGTGGTCACGCAAGTATGACATTACTCCAGAAGCTAAGTGGTAAGGACTTGGTAGTTGGATTACCAACTATCAAAGTCTAAACCATGAAGTTTGTGGACCCTGTCAAAAGGTAAACAAGTTAGATCCTCGTTCAAATCAAGAAAATGGTAAGCACACAAAGTCCCCTTGAATTGATTCATATGGACTTGTGGCCCGTTCGAATCCAAAGTCGATCTGGTAAGAGATATGTGCTTGTAATAGTTGATGATCTTTCAAGATACACTTGGGTTATTTTTATTCATAGCAAAGATGAAACATTTGATGAATTTGTTAACTTTGCTAAAAGAACTCAAAGAATAAGTGGTTTTAAAATTAAGCACTTGCGTTGATCATGGTAAGGAGTTTGAAAACTCAAATTTGATGAGTTTTCAGGCAGATGAAGGTCTTGATCACAACTTCTCAGCTCCTAGAACCCACAACAAAATGCGTGTAGAACGGAAGAATCGCACCTTTGGAGGACATGGCAAGAACATGATAATGCAAGCAACTTCCGAAAATTTCTGGGCTGAAGCTGTGAATACGGCATGCTACATAATCAATAGAGTCATGCTAAGACCTATTGTCCTGAAGACACCTTATGAGCTACTAAAAGGAAGAAAACCCAATATCTCATACTTTAGAATCTTTGGTTGTAAATGCTTTGTACATAACAATGGTAAAGACAATTTAGGAAAGTTTGATGCTAGAAGCGATGAGGCTGTTTTTATTGGATATGCTTTAAGTAGTAAGGCATATAGAGTTTACAACAAAAAAATGTGTGTTGAGGAAAGTATCCATGTTATTTTCGATGAAACTAACTCTCTGCAGGAACCAAGTCATGAAAATGACTTTGAAATAGGACTGACTCGTATTGAGGAGTCAGTAAACATTGATGAGGAACTAACACCTGCAGGAACCGACAAAAAGCATATTTCTGAAGAAGAGATATGTTCCTGATCCTGTTATACAGGAGGAACAGGCACCAGAAATTCATCCGTAGACGAGACAATGAAGCTCCTCAATCTGGAGGAGCAGAGACAAGAAGATTTGAACCAAGACCGTGGAAAACTTAAAATCCCATCCATTGGATTTAATAGTAAGTGATATTGAAAAGGGAACTCAAACGAGATCCCAACTGAAAAATTTCTGTGCTTTCCATGCCTTTTTGTCTATGACAGAACCACGAGATCACAATGATGCCCTACTGGAGTCTGACTGGATAAACGCCATGCAAGAGGAACTGAATGAGTTCCAGAGGAACAAGGTCTGGCACCTTGAGACCAAGCCTAAAACCAAAAGGTAATTGGACTAAAATGGGTCTTCAGGAACAAGCTAGAGAGCATGGGACAGTCATAAGGAACAAAGCCAGACTAGTAGCCAAAGGGTATAATCAACAAGAAGGTATTGACTTTGATAAAACTTTTGCTTCCGTACCTAGAATAGAAGCAATAAGAATTTTATTGCCTTTGCATCATTCATGGGTTTTAGGTTGTACCAGATGGACGTCAAATGTGCTTTTTAAATGGATATTTGATTGAAGACGTCTATGTGGAACAACCTCCTGTTTTGAAAACCCGGATCTTCCAAATCATGTCTATAACTAGATAAAGCTCTTTATGGGCTTAAGCAAGCTCCTAGATCATGGTATGAAAGACTTTCAAAATTCTTACTTTCTAATGATTTTATACGAGGCAAAGTTGATAGGACCCTGTTCCTTCGATCCAAAGGAACAGACATCCTAGTGGTTCAGATATTATGTGGATGATATAATTTTTGGTGCAACTAACGAATCTCTTTGTAAAGAATTTGCTGAGTTAATGCGTAGTGAATTTGAAATGAGTATGATGGGAGAATTAAACTTCTTTCTTGGTTTGCAAATCAAGCAAACTGAAAAAGGAACAATGATCCATCAACAAAAAACGTAAAAGAGTTATTGAAAAAATATGGAATGGATCAAGCAAAAACAAACCATACTCCTATAGGAACAGGTACAAGGTTAGATGAGGATCAAAGTGGTAAGTCCGTAGATCAGAAACTCATAGAGGTATGATTGGCTCCTTACTCTATCTAACTGCAAGTAGGCCTGATATATCCTTTAGTGTTGGTTTATGTGCAAGATTCCAATCAAATCCTAAGGAATCCCATTTGACAGCTGTTAAAAGGATTCTTAGATATTTGAAAGGAAGTGATGACTTTGTTTGTTCTATCCTCGAAGTGACATTTTGATCTTGTAATCTATTCCGATGCTGACTATGCTGGAGACTTGGTGAATCGCAAAAGTACATCGGTATTATCCAGTTCCTAGGATCAAGCTTGGTTTCTTGGAGCTCAAAGAAACAAAACACCGTTGCTCTTTCCACAGCAGAAGCTGAATACGTGGCAGCTGCGGGTATTGTGGATCAAGCAACAGGTACGTGACTTTGGCATAAAATTCAAGTGTGTTCCTATATTTTGTGATAACACTAGTGTTATTTGTATCTCCAAGGATCCAGTTCATCATCTAGAGTCAAGCATATTCACATATAGACATCATTTCCTAAAAGACAATGTAGAGAAGGGATTAGTCAAAGTTGATTTTGTCCTACTGAAAATCAAATAGCTGACATATTGACTAAACCTCTATCTAGGGACAGGTTTGAAAAAATACGCTTGGAACTAGGAATGATAAAGATTGTTTAAATGTACACAAAATATTGTTTCCCCCAAATTGTTTCTTACTAAGTATGTCCTGCAATCTTCATGAATTAATTTTCATACACCTAGGGTCAAGTATAAGGACTCACAAAGTCTTTGAATATTACCCTTAGTGTCCTTGCACATATTTGGTATGCATGTAGTTTGTAATTATGGACACATTTTTATCATATGCAAGAGTAAATATTTTTTTTTATTTTCCACAAAATTTCCTTGTTTCTTTTTCTTTTCACACTTCCGTCCAAAAATAAACACATTAATCTGAATATGCCCAAAATTAAGCGTTCAATTAATCTAAAGTTAAGGAAGTAACTTCATTAATTGCCTTCCGAAAACCCATAAACTCTTCATTAAACTATCTTTCCACTTCTTTTCACACGGATTCATGATTACTTTATAAACCTAACACATCAAATCACTGACCCTTCATTACTTCTCACACATCAATTCACAAGTCTCTCTCTCTCTCTCTCCATATTCTCATCTTCAACCTCACCAACCTCTGTCAACATGTCTTCCAAGACTCAAACCTCTGATGCTCATGCAAATTTACGAAAGAGAAAACACCTCCCGAGGAATTAAGTGCTCAAGAATCTCCAAGAATGATGTAGATTCCTTATGGTCAAAATCTGCATCCTCTTCACCAGTTTCTCTGTCCCCGAAAAAGGAAGTCGGTGATCATGAGATTAACAGCGATCAAGAACAAGAAATTGTTGTACCTACTAAACGAGGTAAGAAAACAAAATCTTCACAATTTCTTGTGGGTTTTTGTGTAGACATTGCATGGTGCAAAAAGTCTAAATGGAATGAGTTGAAAATTTAAAAATTTCAAAAATGGTTAAAAATCATTAGCATAGATGAGGGTCTTTTTGAGACAGAGATGAAAGCTTTTTGTTCTGGGTTTACAATAACAGAGGGTGTGTGTTGTCATTGTTAATGGGTCAGTAGTTACCATTACTGAGAAGAAATTGGGGGAATGGTTTGATGTTCCGAATGAGGGTTACAAGGACTACATTAAGGGTAGGGCTAAGTTAAACATAAATGGAGTCACCAATGCTAAAATTCTTGCCTACTTTAACGGCAATTCTAATCTCTATCTTTAGCAAAAAGAATTGTCTCCCTTTCATAAGCTACTGTTTCAGTTGGTTTGGCGTTTTATTTTACCTCGCTCCTCCAAAAGAACCCAGGCAAGCCTAATGGATCTTTCCATTATGTATTGCCTTGCTGAAAACATAAAAACAACCTTCCCTCTCTGATAATTTCCCATCTCTCTCACTACATTAGCCATAACACGAAAGTGGGTTATGGTAATCTTCTGTCCTTTGTCTTCAAACAATGCAAGGTTAAACTACCTTCTAGTCCCTCCTTTTCCCTTGAGCCAGAAAACTATCTTACAAAAGAAACTTTGACTAGGCTGAGTTTGAGGTTGGTGAATGGCAAGATAGATTTTGAGAGAGAAGAAACTCCGGTTAAGGTTGAAGTAGGGAGTAAGAGAAAGTTGGATGAAGAAGGGGTTGCCAGTGGCTCTGTCAGAAAAAGCCAAAGGTTGGATGGGTCCAAGTTCCAGAAGGAGCAGAATCAAGGTGACACCGTCTTTATTCACCTAGATTTTGATCCTGTCCCTTCTACTGCAGTGGATTTTCCCTTACTTCTACAACTGGGCTTAACAAGCTGCTCTGGGAAATTCAGGATTCCTTGACCCTCCTACACACCAAGAGCAATGCCATTGAAGGTACTATTCATGTTCTGCACTCTCAGCAGCAGGATCAAATGCTTGCAATCAAGAATGCTGATACTGGGATAGGAACAAGGTGGATGGTGTGCTTTCCAAGATAGATTATTGGTGTCTCTCTCTTTAAACGAACCAAATCCTAACTTTCTTACCTTTGGATATTTTGAACAATTTTTTTTGGGGCTGTAATTATTAACAATCTTTTGGATTCTCTTCTTATGTCCTTCTGAGACATATGAAGTACCTTTAATATTTTCTTTGCTTTCTCTATTTTCTTTTTCATTACTCTGCATATTGACTGATTTTTGTGTCCCTAATATTACTCTCTGCCTGCATATTATTTTGTGTTTGGATGGCTAATATTATGAGATATCTGTTTGAGCAACTTGCTTGTTGCCTAGACTGTTGACTCTCTAGTGGTGCAGGTACAACATTTGGTTTTGATAATGACAAAGGGGGAAGAGATAGTGTGTGTACACAAAACAAAATTTTTATCATAGTTCCTTGTATAGTTCCTTGTATATTCTGCTCATCTCTGTTCCTAAACATGTCTGATCTTAATCATGTCTGATCATGTTCCCAGTCTCAGTAGAGTTGTTTAAACTAAGTTAGATTGTGGATAGTTTGTGTAGTTTATTTTTTCATTTTCAGTTTGTTTTTATAAAAAAAATCAAAAACCTTAAATTTTTTTTTTAATAATTGTCATAATCAAAAAGGGGGAATATTGTTATTTCACAATTTTGATAATGATATATAATTAAAGTTTACATATTTTAAGTTTATTAATTTGGTTTTAATTTTTCTTATTAGAAGTAATTTGTTTATGTCTTAGATCTATTTCTCCAGTTTGTTTTGTTTCGTTTATTTTATTTTCTAGTTTTAATTAGTGTAATTATCTTTAGGTTTCCAAATAAAATGATAAATACTTTATGAAGATTTGATTGGTGTTAATCAAGTTTAAAGTTATTTATAATTTATTTGTGTTATCCGATTAATATTATGGATGTAACAAATGAAATTATTAAGATTCCATAATATTATTTTTTAGTTAAGTGTTTGTGCAGCATCTATGGTTACCTAAAATCTAGGAGCCCAAAACACTAACCTAAGGAAGCGCTAACAAGGTGAACGTTGAGGTAGTTCCTATAATTTAGGAACCGCAACAACCTAGCTATTTGTGAGGCGTGTGAACATGGAGAACTGGTTGAGATCGTGGAAGCCAAACTGAACAAATTATCAACGGTAAAACTGCAACGGAAAGATCATGGAGAAGTAGCTGAAGCTACGTGTGATCATGGAGAAGTTTTTGACGAAAATCGTGGAGAAGTGCTTGAGAAATTAGGTCTCTACAAATAGGCATTTGTAACGGATCTTTTAGATATACTTTCAGAATTTTATGTAATATTCTTAGAGAAAGTACATTCGGTTTTCTTCTTCTTAGAAATTGATGTATTATAGATTGGGTTGAGTGAATCTAAGTCTGTAATCAATTTGAGAGAAAAAGAGAAAGAGAAGAGAGAAGAGAAAAGGCTTTGAGTGAAGTCAAGGGAGAAGTCAACTGTTCAGGGGGAACAGGCTGACAGGGAACCAGTTCCTAGAGGAACAGAGTTGGTCCGAGTTTAGGTTGTACAAAAGAGAGTCTTTTGGCCTAAAAGTTATTAAAGAGAATTGAGTCAAAATCCCTCGTGGTCAAGGTTTTTCTTCCTATTGGGCCTAGGAAGTTTTCCTTGTAAAAATTTTGTGTTCCTACTTCTTTCTAAGTTCATGCAATTATTTCTTTCTTACTTATTCATTCTTCTATTTTCGCAAAAAGTTTTAAAATCTCTCCAACTACAATTCACCCCCCCTCTTGTAGTTGCTTAAGTGTTCGTCCAAGACTAACACAACTGTTCAGGGGGAACAAGTTGACTGGGAACCAGTTCCTAGAGGACCAGAGTAGGTCCGAGTTTAGGTTGTACAAAAGTGAGTCTTTTGGCCTAAAGTGATTTAAGAGAATTGAGCCAAAATCCCTCGTGGTCAAGGTTTTTCTTCCTATTGGGCCTAGGAAGTTTTCCTTGTAAAAATCCCGTGTTCCTATTTCTTTCTTGTTTATGCAATTACTTCTTTCTTATTCAATCATTCTTTTATTTCCGCAAAAAGTTTGAAAATCTCCCCAACTACAATTCACCCCCCCTCTTGTAGTTGTTTGAGTGTTCGTACTCGACTAACAACTTTCATACGCGCTTGAATCAACTTCACCTTGTTGGTAGTCTCTTCTATCATTGGTCCTAGATTCAACGATTCGTTCACATCGTTCAAACGTATACGACTCCTCTTTTTCTGTCCATACAACGCCTCACAAGGGGCCATTCCTATGCTTGAGTGATAACTATTGTTGTACGAAAACTCAATGTACATCAAATGATCATCCCAATATCCTCCGAAATCCATCACGCATGCTCTCAACATATCTTCTAAGGTCTGAATGGTTCTCTCTGTTTGACCATCTGTTACTGGGTAATCATCCCAATTTAGTGTAATCATCCCAATTTCAGTAGTGTACCTACAGCTGTTTGAAGCTGTTTCCAGAACTTAGATAAGAATCTCGAGTCCCTATCCGAAACGATGTCCTTCGGAATACCATGTAGCCTAACGACCTCACTAAAGTAAGCATCAGCCAATTGTTTTAACAACCAAGTATCCTTCATCGTTACGAATCTTGCCGTTTTGGTCAAACGATCCACTATTACCTATATTGCATTCTTTCTTGACCTCGTATTCGATAATCCCATGATGAAATCCATAGAGATAGATTCCCATTTCCATCCTGGCACTTCCAACGATTGCAATTTTCCTCCAGGCTTCATATGTTGTATTTTGACCTTCTGGCAGGTTAAACATTTTGACACGAAGTCGGCTACTTCTTGCTTCATTCTAGGCCACCAAAAATGCTTCTTCAAATCCTTATAAAGCTTATCTCCTCCTGGATGTATGGAATACGACGAACTATGGGCTTCCCTTAGGATTCTCGTTTCGAGTTCCTCGTCTTGTGGTACACACAATCTTCGTTTATACTTTGCAACACCATTGACATCGATCTCGAACTCTGGTGCTTGACCACTCCCTTTCATCTCTCTTAACTTACTCAACCACTTATCTACAGCTTGTTTCTCCTGAATCTCCTCAAATATATCCGGTCGGCATACCCGAGTTCTACTATTTACAAATTCAATCTCTTGATCTCCTCACACAAATCATTTGCCATAATCAAAACGTTTAGCGAATGAGCACTCTTTCTACTCAACGCGTCAGCTACTTTGTTCGCTTTTCCTTCTTGATAAACTATCTTCAAATCATAATCCTTTGAGCTTGCTTCTTGGGACAGTTGAACGATTTGTGACCTACTTCTCCACACGCAAAACATTTGATCCGCTCACCCTGACAAGTGAATCCTGGATGGCTCTTGGCACACTTCTTGTAAACGAAGTTCCTTTGTATCCTTTTTCCTTGTTGTGCTTGTTGTCCAGAATTATGATTGTTGCGGTTGTTGTATCGTCCACCATTGTTATTGTTGGGCCTTTTGTCGTACCTTTGGATGTTGCTGTTGCTAGCAGGTTCCTTCCTTTTATGTCTACTCAGCACTTCTTTCTCACGCTGTAGGATTCTTTCTAAGTTTGAGGCCTAAGCATACGCCTCCGCGAAAGTAGTTGAGGTACTACCTCCCATTCGAGTCTGAAGGTCAAACTTAAGTCCGTCTTCAAACTTTTGAGCCTTAGTTCCCTCATCTGGAACTACAGTTGGGCAAAAGCGGGCATACTCATTTTATTTCTGAGCGTACTCTTGCACACTCATGTTATAGATTTGGTTGAACCTACTAAACTCATTGTATTTCTGCCTACGAATGTGCTTGGGGAAGAATCGAGCCTTAATCGCTATCTTAAACGCTTCCCAGTTAAAGTTCTCGTGAGCTTTAACAATTGGTCCTACACTTTCCCACCAAGTATCAGCGTCCTCGTGCAAGTAAAAGGTCGCTTGGTCTACTTTCTTGGCCTCAGGCGTACCCGTGCCCGTGAAAATCTTTTCGAAGTCTCTTATCCAATTTTCGAGAAGTAATGGATCTTCTCTACCAACAAAGGTTGGTGGTTTCGAGGCGGAAATATTTTTCGCCATTGCAGCTTGCGGATCATCTCCATGGTGGTTGTTGTTGAGCTGGTTTTGAAGAACTAAGCCAAAGCTTTGAGCTAGTTGCTTGAGAGTCCTAATTCGTGCTGCAACTTGTTCAGGAGTTTCGGCCATTTGGTTTCCTTGTCGCCTTACTCTAGATCGTATATAAATGTATTGCATAAGCTACCTGCATTATTCACATTGGTGTTCCCACCATTCACATTGATCCTTAAATAAGGCGTAATTCACATAATACATAATCAAAGCTCATTCGATTCATTCACTTTTCCACACAGCATATTCAGGTCATATACCAAAATTTCGTCATTTCATTACTCAAAGAGTACCATGCACATTGCATTCATCACATAAGAGTCATCTTAGTTTTCATAACTAAGAAATACTAGCATCATAAAGCAAATAAGTTAACACTAACGTTAATAAATCTACTACGAGTTTAGGTTTCGAATGGTTAAGGCTAGCAAGGGTCGAAGGTTTTACTCTTCATCCTCGGACGGGTCTTCTTCATCATATTCGTTTTCATTTTCACCAGGGTTTTCAACGGGTGGGGCAAGGCTTCTTTCTATTTCTTCATCGTCATTGTAGTCGGGTTCATTGTTGTTGGAGGTTCCATAGTCATTAAGTCACTTGACTCTGGCATCGAGCATTCTTTTCTCCAGGTAACTCAACGTGAGATACCACTTCCCTTTCCACATGTAGTGCTCATAGTTTGGCCTTCCATTTTCAGAATATCCGAGTATTCATTCTTGAGTCCGGCATAAGGGCCATCGTTGGGAAGAGTGTGAATTAAAACATCAGCCTGTTTAGGCGGCGTGAGGTAATCTGAATACACGTGACCTTCATTGAGGTGATAACACTTCATGGTTAATCGTAACCTATAGATGTAAGCTGAAATCGACTCTCCTACCCCATCCTTAGAAGGTAAGGTCCTTGGTGTGGGGTTCTGGTGCATTTCCTGGCGGTAATACGTGTCATGGCCATCTAATAAAATATAAACAATTAATAAGTACCTTTGACGAGTACTTTCATATATGCACACATAACCCATTCGTACCCTACTAGATCTTTAAGTCATATTTTAATCCTAATTTGATTTCTGTTGTATAATATGAGCACTATAAGAGGGGGGTGAACTATGGTGAGAGAATAATCTATACTTTTTGCGGAATTAAAAGTTAACTTGGGAACACACAATAGGAACACGAGAGATTTTAGCGAGGAAAAACTTTCTAGGCCCAATAAGAAGAAACAACCTCGACCACAAGGGATTTTAACTCAAACTTCCACTATAATAGGTCAAAACAACTCTGTTTACAATCCTATTAGTTTTCTCTCGAGCCACAACTTAAGTTACTAAACTCAAGTTCCCAACAAGAGTTCCCATAACTGTCGTTCCTCTCAAACTTCACTCGAAGTTACTTTCTCTTTCTCTTTCTCTTTCTCTTTCTCTTGCTTCACTCAAAGCTTCTCACACTTACAAGAGTTCACTCAAACCCTTAACTCAAAAATACAATTTGTAAGACAATGGAAGAGTAATACCTCGAATAAAGTAAGTATGAATTCTCTTAGGAATGGCACTGACTCTTTAGACAACTAAGAATATTTAGCTAAGCCAGACACATGTTTGGTGTGACTAATAAAAGTCAGACACACATTGGTGTGACTAGTAAAAGTCAGACATAAAATATTCTAAGGTTTAGGCGCGTATTTATAGACAAATTTAGGCAAGACATAAACTTATCCACTACTAAATCCAGTATCCCATGATGTCCATGACTCTAATTAATTAATTAGTTTATATTAAATATTCCTTGAGAAGTAATTAATCCACTTCCTTCACTACTTAACTTAAAACTAAGAAGCAGTAAGTCTAATGTGGTTTTAGATACTTGGGGAATAATTAAACTATTTAATTAATTAAGACTTGAGAAATAATTAACTAAGCCCACTAACCACTCACCACAAACGTGTAGCAGTAGTTTTAGGCGTGATAACTGATTTCTTGGGGAGTAAATAAAATATTTACTTTAAATAGTTTTTAGGAAAATATCTTTAAAAAATAAGTTATTTACAATGAAAATAATTTTTATATTTAAAAAGAAAATCTTTTTAAAACCGGAAATTATATTTAATTTTGAAAACAAAATATTTTAGTTTAATTAAAATATAAAAGATAAGATTTAAAACGTTTTGATATATATCTTAATTAAATCAGAAAATCAATTTAAATCTTTTCCTAACAAACTAATAACAAACTCCCTAAAATTGTGGATCTAGTCAAAACTAGCCTAGAACTTCTAACTAACCTAGTGGGCGCACAAGTAATGCTAGGTGCACCACTTAGAAGTTATTTAGGTTCCTAAAGTTGTTTATAAGTCTGTTCCTTAACCTTGTTCCTAACTATGCTAGTGTCTGTTCCTTTCATGGGAACAGAATAAAGTTCCGTTTGAGAATTCACCACAAACTAAATTGAGCTTTCACTCAACCTTAACAAGAAGATATTAAATACACCATAATGTATTCTGATCTTCCCTTCAAGCTTGATACTTCATCATTCGAACATATTCACTTCGATATTTGATTAATTCTCCATTTTAATCTTCAATCAAGTATTCTCTTTGCTCGAGAATGAATTACCTAGCATTAACATAAATAAAATACAATATGTCTTTTGTGGTTAAGTCATCTTCAAAACTCAAGGGTCAACAATTTCCCCATTTTTGAAGATGACAACAAAAGGCATATAATATAATAATATAATACGTAAGTTAAATAAGTTATATAAAAAACTCTTTTTACAAAGTAATTCAAATAAGTTAAATTAATTCTAATAGACTTGTTATTTTATTTTATTTTTTAACTAAGAGAAAAACGAGTTGAAGTAACGAGAAAAACATGAACCATGACTTAAATAAATATTAAAACATGAACCATGACTTAAATAAATATTTACTCTTATTGCCTTTCTCTTTCCCCCTTTGGCATCTTCAAAAACATTATTCAGCGATTTCGAAAAGATGAAATTTATCTATCAAAACACATCACACCACCAAACTTTAATTTGTTAGAGATAATTTGGTTAGTATAAGCTAATAAAGCATTCAACTCTCAAAACCGCAATCCAAGAATATTAGTCATTCAAGAGACGCACACATGCAAAAAGATTTAACGGAGAATTATCAAATTAACATAGTTCCATTGTAGCATGCTAAGAAGGAAAGAAAGAAAAGACACAAAATAAAAAGTTTTGTTCCCATAATAAGAAAACTAAACTAAGAATAGTGTTTAAGGCTTAGGAAAGAAAGGTTGTTCGACCACTTCTTCCACCACATCATCCAACTTGATCATCACTTCCTTATGATTGTTTTCAACGGTTTTATCAAGCTTGAACATGATATCCTTCAAATTCGTCAACTTCTTGTTCATCTTTCGGAGGGTCGTGGTCATACCTTCAGTTCTTCCATTTCAACCACCTTCTTTCCTTTTTCCTTTTCTTTTTTCTTCTCTCTGTTTTTATTTTTCCATTTTTTCATTTTTCTTTTCTCTTTCTTATTCTTTTTCTTTTTCCTTCTCTACCTCAAATTTGGTTTCATCATCCTCTTCTCCATCACATTCATCACTGTGTTCCCTAGAGATGGGAACAACAGATTTTTCATCCTCATCCGCATTATTAACCACATTGACTCGGCCTTGAGTTACAATTCCATCCATCATACTTACTTTCAAGAACTTTGCATCAATCTTTGCATCAGACTCCTCTACTTCCATTTCCCAAGTTTCCTCAGTTTGCTTCCTCTTTCTCAAGATCCATTTTGATGGATTGGGAGAGATATCCATGGGAGTTGGCGATTCGGTGTGAGTGGAAGAGGGAGTGGGTTTTTCGGGTTTTTGGTTAGAGAGAGAATGAGAAGTTTTTGAGGTGTTCATGATTTTGGAAGGTTCTCGGTTTTATTTGAGGTAAAAAGGTGTAATTTTTGGTTTAGGGGGAAAACTAGGGAGTAATGAAGGAGGGGGAAAACTAGGGAGTAATGAAGGAAGGTGAAAAGTAAAATAAATTTACTTAACCGTGTATTGTACATAGTTTGAAGAGAGAGAAAACAAAAATAAAGAAAATCAAATAAAGAAATTAAAGATAATATTTCCCAACTAATTTGAGAGATATTAGGAGAGAATAAAGAGATTAGGATCAGATTTTTGGGAGAAAAAAAACCTGAACAAAATATTTTTGGATTTTGATTTTGAATTTCGAAAATTTGAAAAATAAATCCTAGATTTTATACGCTGGGAACAGCGTTTGGGAACAACGAATGGAAACAACAAGTTTTGCTACTTCGGAACGCAATTAATCATTTAATCCCTTGTCAACTCTTAAGGAATATAATTGTCTTATGAACAATAAGGGGAATATTATTGGACCTTGGTGAGCAGTTTTCAGACATTTTTACTTATACATATGAAATAATCATATAAAGATTGTGATGTATTTTAAACAAATAAAAATATCAAATTTATTCACACATACCTAATGCAATGAGTCAGACCAATAGGGAGAAAGATTATAGCAATTATTTCAACTTAATCAAGCCAAGTTCAAGTCTCAGTTTTTCAAACCTATCTCTATTTAAGGGCTTAGTCAAAATATCAGTAATCTGACGTCCAGTTTCACAAAATTCCATTTTAATAAGGCGCTTCTCAACATTATCCTTAAGAGAATGATGCCTAATATGGATATGCTTAACTCTAGTATGATGCACGGGGTCTTTAGAAATACTGATTGCACTAGTATTATCACAATAGACGGGAACACAATCAAAGTAAATTCCATAGTCACGAAGTTGTTGTTTTATCCATAGCATTTGGGAACAACATGCTGCTGTTGCAACATATTCAGCCTCAGTTGTAGATAAAGCAACTATGTTTTGCTTCTTGGTACTCCAAGAAACCAAATTATGACTAAGGAACTGAACCATACCTGATGTACTCTTTCTATTGACTAGATCTCCTGCATAGTCAGCATCTGCGAATCCTTTCAGTTCAAAGGTATCACTTCTTGAATAGAATATGCTTAAATCATCTGTTCCTTTGAGGTATCTTTGGATTCTCTTCACTGCTGTGAGATGATATTCCTTTGGATTGGCTTAAAGTCTTGCACATAGCCCTACACTAAACGCGATATCAGGATGACTTGCAGTTAGATATAATAACGAGCCAATTATACCTCGATACTTGGTTTGATCCACACTTGTTCCTATAGTATCCTCATCCAACCTGGTTGAAGTTCCCATAGGTGTATGATTTACTTTGGAAGCCTCCAAACCATACTTTTCAGCAGTTTCTTTATGTACTTTTGTTGATGGATGTAGATTCCTTCTTCTGTTTGCTTGATTTGCAACCCCAAGAAGAAGTTAAGTTCACCCATCATGCTCATTTCGAATTATTTACTTATGAGATTAGCAAAGTCCTTACACAAAGATTCATTAGTAGCACCAAATATAATATCATCAACATATATTTGAACTACTAATAAATATTTTCCTTTTGATTTTAAGAACAAGGTTCGATCCAATTTTCCTCTTTTAAACTCGTTTTCAAGAAAGAACTTTGAAAGTCTTTCATACCATGCTCTTGGAGCTTGCTTTAACCCATAAAGAGCCTTGTCAAGCTTGAATACATGATTTGGAAAATCTTTATTTTCAAAACCCAGAGGTTGTTCCACAGAAACCTCTTTATTTAGATAACCATTTAAAAATGCACATTTCACATCCATTTGATACAATTTAAAACCCATGAAAGCAGCAAATGCAATAAAAATTCTAATAGCTTCCAATCTAGCAATAGGTGCAAAAGTTTCTTCATAATCTATACCTTCCTGTTGATTGTATCCTTTTACAACTAAACGTGCCTTGTTCCTTACTATGGTTCCGAACTCATCCGACTTGTTTCTAAACGCGCATTTTAAGCTAATAACCTTATTGTGTTTAGGTTTAGGTTCAAGGTGCTAAACTTTGTTTCTTTCAAATTGATGGAGTTCATCTTGCATAACTTGATAAGGCTCTATTTTATACATGATTTCTGCCTTTTATATCCCTCTTTAGTATATGTTTTGAAACTTATGATATGTTTTCTTCTCATATTTTGACATTTTAAGAGTTAAGTTACTTAATTAAGAAAGTTATAATAAAATGAAAAAAATACGCCAAATAAACTACTTGCTTGATTCTAGAATTATTTTTTATACATGTTAATCTGACTTATTTAATTTTTATAATAGTGGTATGTATTTACCATACAAATACTTTGTTTAAAAATTCATCTATTCATAATTCTATTGCTTTGTTTTGTAGGAAAAGAAGAAAAAAAAAAGAGAGAAAGAAAGTGAAGAAGAATTATGTATGAAGCCCACTAAGAAAATCAGTAAGAAGACCAAGAGTAAAAGAAAATGGAATTGACTTTCAAAAAGAAAAGGAGAAAAACTTTTCTTGGCCGAAAAAAAGACCAACAACAAGCAGCAACAAGTAGGGGAGCCACGGTGGACTAAGGGGGAATAAAACAAAAAAAAAGAAAACCTAAGACTAAGAGGGGAGACGCTACAGAGAAACATTTAGTAACCAACTGTTTGAGTCCAAAAGAGACTCAAACACCGAAAAAAAACACAATGGTACCATTATAACCTGGCATTGGTATCAAATTATTACCAGGACTGGTACCAAGCAAACCTTACTTTGGTATCAATATTTTCGGACAATGGTACCATTATAACCTAGCATTAGTACCAAGCAAATCCTTGCCACACGCGCGTGAAATGTTCCAACACATAAAATGACCAAACTACCCCCGTTTGAGTCCACCAAGAGACTCAAACGGTTGGACGCCTAGCCAAGCTCGACGCTACAGGAGGCAGCAAAAAGAGGACAAAATATAGAAGTCTCATAGCAGAGAACAACAGAGCCGCATGAGGAAGAAGACGAAGTGTCGTCTCATCTGATTCTTCATATGAATCTGGAGTTTATCTCTTTCGTCTCTTAGTTTATGTCATTGAATTATATTAATTATTATGGTTAATTTCAGATTATTACTCTCAATTAGTTGGGTTGATTTAGTTGTTATGTCTAGTTAAATTTCCATGTTCTAGGACTAGATTTAGTCTTTTAATTTTCTGTCAATGAATTGAATTGTTGTTGGGTTAGTTTAATTTAAATTGCAATTTGATAATCTTGAGTTCAATTGCTTACTTTTGATAAGAGCCCTATTAATTGTATGTTTAAGGTATTGGATTATTAGCGAAAGTGAAAGTTCAATGTTAGTTCGTGGGATTATTAAACGCTAAGAAGTATAATTTTAGGAATAGTTATACTCTTAGGGTGGTCTTTTATCTAAATTCTTATTCTTAATGAGTTTGTTCTATAGTTTTATGACCACGGAAGTAGGCATAAGTTTAGTATTCAAATATATGTTTTCCGCCTTGGAAGAGGGGATAATATACATTAGGAATTCGGCCATTGCGATCTAATTATTTTACCCTGCAATAAGTTTAATTTCATTGTAGAAGTTAATTGGTGAAATCTAAGTCCTAGAACAATTTCTTATACTTAATCTATACCTATTGTCTGACGTCTTTAGAGTTAGAATTAGTGTAGTTCTTATTTTATTAGTCTAGTTTATCACCACCAATCACTATTTTCGGATCGTCTAGATAATATTAGTATCTCTTAATTTGGTAGTTGATTATACCTCCTTGTGGGAAACGATATCTTGCTTACCCTATGCTTACTTTAATTGACCCGTACACTTGCGGTATTTTAAGGTACATTTAGCACCGATCAAGTTTTTGGCGCCGTTGCCGGGGAGGCAATAGTTCAATATCATACTATGGAGATCCTATATTAGTTTAGACATTATTATTATTAGTTAAGTACTTGCCTTTAATTTTTTTTAGAGTAGTGTGTTGCTGCATGTTTTTAGTACTTAGATCTGCTGCTTGTTATTTTCTTCTATAGTTTTTGAGTAGTTATTATTTGACCCTCTTTGTTTTTTTTAGACAATTCAATCTTTTAGCTTTCATTTTATTCTTTAAATAGTTTATCTATCATAGTCGTCATATTTCAGTGAGATCTAGTTAGTTTACTAATTCTCTGTTTCAGATCTAACATTCTTAGTTTTTTATAGCTATCTCTTGTTCTTTTTTTTATTTTTTTTTTTTTGTAGTTTTTGGTTTTTTTTATTTATCAGTCGTTTTTGTTTATTATTTCTTTTTGTATCATGGAGTCATGTTTATTATATGATGGGAAAAATTATTTTGATAGGCATAATAGCCATGATTCTTGTGTTTCTCATGTTTATAGTTTTGATGCATCATATTAAAATTTTCCAAATTTTTGCACGAGTTCTTATGAATTACCATATATGTTTCATGAACCCCAAATTCATGCTAGTATTTCTAGAGCAATTTTTCCTTTTCCTCAATATGAGAATGAAGCGTTTTGGAAATACTATCATAGACTTGGTGACTTTATTGGTCCTAATCATGGAAATAAATTATGGGATATATGCCTAGTGATTTATGAGGGGTTAAACAAAGAAACTGAGATGGTGATAGAATCTATGTCTAATGGAGGATTTCTATTCCAATCTCCTGAAAACTGTTAGGATTTGATTGAGTGGTTGGCTAGGGATACTTATGAGTGGGAGATGTCTTTATTAGCTAAAGTAATTCCTTCACCGTCAACTTCCATTATACAACCACCTTCTTGTTCTTCGAATGTAGCAAATGGTTTCGGCCCCTCTCCCCATTATGTTTATGATTATTCTACTCAAACTTCTCATCTCCAACCTATTTATAATGATCATGATAATGATGAAGGAAAAATAATGAATGAAAACAATTGGGATGTTGATAACAATAAAAAAAGGACCAATGTGATTGATGTTTTGAGGGAGGAAGGAACAATGGTTGAAATTTTCTCTTTAGAGGAACATAAAGTTGATACTGGAGTGATTCATGATACTTTGCCAGTTCTACCTATTGTTTCTGAGTCTCATGTTCTTTTCTCTCGAAAATTTGACCTCATTCCCTCTTCCCCAATATTATATCCTCTGGCGTTCCGTATTTCACCTCCTTTGATTGACTCTCGTGATCATGTAACTGATATACAAGTAGCTTCTATACTTCCTTTGGAGTCATTTAAAAATACTAACAATTTTTCTTTTTCTTACTCTTGTAAATATAACTTTTCTTTTGATTTTCCTTTTTCTAGGTTTAATAGATTTTTAGGACTTATTTATTTCTTTTTTCCTATTTACTCTTATATAATATTTTGTGAGATATTTGCAGGAATATGTGATAAGCTTCTTAGAGCGTTGAACTCTTCTGCATTGATGTACTAATCTTAAATAGTTTTGCAAAACCTTAAATCTGCGCTACTTGGGAGGCAACCCAAGCTCTTTTCCATTTTAATTTCTTTTCTTTCCCTATTATTAGTATTATTATTATCTTGTTTCTCTTTTACTTTTCTTTTACTTTTGTTTTCACTTTGCAGGGTCATTAGAAATATATATAAATAAAGTATGTGTTTAGCCACTTATAGTCACTACATCAGATTAGAACTATATGGAGAGCGGTTCTGCGATCTACATACACCAGGTTGCCTCTTTCCTTATTTCCCCTTTCTTTTTTTTTCGTTTCTTCTCCCCACTTCTATTCTTAGTTTGATTTTCCAACATTGAGGACAATGTTTATAATAAGTGTGGGGGAGAGGCTTAAGCCTTGAATTGCTGGATTTGGTGTATTACTGTGATGCTGGAATTAATTTGTGTGAAGAAACTGGTCTAGAAAATCTAATTGGATATGCATATTTTAGGGGAGGTAGTGTCAAAATTTATTGAGAAATTTATAATTTTCATATCTGATGTTGATTAGAAGGCAAATTTTGTTAGCTTAATTTGACTGAAAAGAAGAAAAAATTAGTTTTTAAAATTGAATTTTAAAAAAAAAGTTTTTCTAATTTTGTTGCAAGTTAACGGGTTTTTAATGTTGACTGATTCGGAGAATAGCATAGTATCATTGTTCAAGTGTTCGGCAAGTGGTAAGAATGGTTATTTATGATTTGGTTTGTGATTGACTTGGTGAACATCTATAACCACTGTGAGATCCTTTTGAGTCTTTTAGTAGACTAAAACATTCATCTTAGTCTCCATTTTTCTCATGAGTGTATGCTAGTTTCTGGTGAAGTATTGACTCTTGAATTTGCCTTGGTTTCTTCGAGACCACATTGAAACTTGAGCATACATAAAAATGATGAAGGCATTTGTTTGTTGAACCACATTAAGCCTAAGCCACCTACGTTATTATATCCCTTTCTAAAGCCCAAGTGAGCCTTAAGCCTAATTCTTTTGTATAAACCGCATTACAAGCTTATTCCCTAAACACAACTTTTACCTAAGCTTTGAGCTAGTGGAATACATGGATGTAATTTAAATGAAATTATTTGTTGGTTATATATATGTACATAATATCATTATTTTTCAATTTTGTTCTGTCAAAAAAAAAAATAGAAATGGAAAAAAAATGATGACAGAATATGAAAAGAAAATAAAGAGAGAGAAAAGAAAGAAAAGGTTGATATTTAGAGTGAAAATGAGTTCGGGAAAGTTTATTATTGGATACACATATTGTTAATATTTGAGTAGATGGAGTTTTGATTGTTGCTATTACTTTTGGCCTTATTATAGAATGTATACTCCACTAATCTTAAAGCTTTTGAGCACCAAATACTTCCTACCTCTTACCTGAGCCTTACATTACAACCTTACTAAAGTCCTTCTGATTTTTGTATGCTCTATGTCTTATCAGTGGTGGAGAATTGAACGATATGCAACTTTAAAGAAGAAATATTTCATTCCGGGTCGACTTTATAGGTTTTTAGTGATAATTATTATGACCCCAAATACATGAGTGATTACAATATTTTATTTTTATTTGCATAACTAAAGTGAGGGTTCACCAAGTTAATTACTTAATTACTCAATTCTTGAATATGGTTGTGGTTAGACTGAATGGAAACACTAATACATGAAGTACTATGCTTTTTGAAGAATTGGTTGGTCTTTGGCTCATTGCTTGTGACATCTAAATAATATTTTTGAACTAAAATTATTTTGATAAATCATATTTCTTGTCTTTGTGAAAACGTTCAGTTGAGTTATGGCTACTTATAATAGGATTTGCCTGAAAAGTCAGTCAGTTGAGAAGTTAAAATTTATAATGACAAATAGACGCTAGTATTCTATAGTCCTAGTTTGCTCGAGGACTAGCAAACCTTAAGTGTGGGGGAGTTGATAAGGCTCTATTTTATACATGATTTCTGCCTTTTATATCCCTCTTTAGTATATGTTTTGAAACTTATGATATGTTTTCTTCTCATATTTTGACATTTTAAGAGTTAAGTTACCTAAGTAAGAAAGTTATAATAAAATGAAAAAAATACGCCAAATAAACTACATGCTTGATTCTAGTATTATTTTTTATACATGTTAATCTGACTTATTTAATTTTTATAGTAGTGGTATGTATTTACTATACAAATACTTTGTTTTAAAAGCCCATCTATTCATAATTCTATTGCTTTTCTTTGTAGGAAAAGAAAGAAAAAAAAAGATAGAGAAAGAAAGTGAAGAAGAATTATGTATGAAGCCCACTAAGAAAATCAGTAAGAACCACTTTTCATTCTACCCTTCTCTTTCTCTTCCATTGACTTTGCTTACTTGTTCGACCAAGAGTAAAAGAAAATAGAATTGACTTTCAAAAAGAAAAGGAGAAAAACTTTTCTTGGCCCAAAAAAAGACCAACAACAAGCAGGGGAGCCATGGTGGACTAAGGGGGAGTAAAACAAAAAAAAAAGAAAACCTAAGACTAAGAGGGGAGACGCTACAGAGAAACACTTGGTAATCAATTATTTGAGTCCAAAAGAGACTCAAACACCGAAAAAAAACACAATGGTACCATTATAACCTGGCATTGGTATCAAATTGTTATCAGGACTGGTACCAAGCAAATCTTACTTTGGTATTAATATTTTCGGACAATGGTACCATTATAACCTAGCATTGGTACCAAGCAAACCCTAGCCACACGCGTGTGAAATCTTCCAACACATAATGTTACCAAACTTCCCCCATTTGAGTCCACCAAGAGACTCAAACGGTTGGATGCCTAGCCAAGCTCGACGCTACAGGAGGCAGCAAAGAGAGGACGAAATATAGAATTCTCATAGCAGCGAACAATAGAGCCGCATGAGGAAGAAGACGAAGTGTCGTCTCATCTGATTCTTCATATGAATTTGGAGTTTATCTCTTTCGTCTCTTAGTTTATGTTATTGAATTTTATTAATTATTATGGTTAATTTCAAATTATTACTCTCAATTAGTTGGGTTGATTTAGTTGTTATGTCTAGTTAAATTTCCATGTTTTAAGACTAGATGTAGTCTTTTAATTTTCTGTCAATGAATTGAATTATTGTTGGGTTAGTTTAATTTAAATTGCAATTTGATAGTCTTGAGTTCAATTGCTTACTTTTGATAAGGGTCCTATTAATTGTATGTTTAAGGTATTGGATTTTTAGCGGAAGTGAAAATTCAATGTTAGTTCGTGGGATTATTAAACGCTAAGAAGTATAATTTTAGGAATAGGCTTACTTTTAGGGTGGTCTTTTATATGAATTCTTATTCTTAATGAGTTTGTTCTAAATTTTATGACCACGGAAATAGGCATAAGTTTAGTATTCAAATATATGTTTTCCGCCTTGGAAGAGGGGATAATATACATTAGGAATTCGGCCATTGCGATCTAATTATTTTACCCTGCAATAAGTTTAATTTCATTGTAGAAGTTAATTGGCGAAATCTAAGCCCTAGAACCATTTCTTATACTTAATTTATACCTATTGTCTGACGTCTTTGGAGTTAGAATTAGTATAGTTCTTATTTTATTAGTATAGTTTATCACCACCAATCACTATTTCCGGATCGTCTAGATTATATTAGTATCTCTTAATTTGCTAGTTGATTATACCTCCTTGTGGGATACGATATCTTGCTTACCCTATATTTACTTTAATTGACCCGTACACTTGCGGTATTTTAAGGTACATTTAGGACCGACCATAGCTACAATCCAATCAGCATCAGGGAGAGCTTCTTCATGGTTCCTGGGTTCCATCATAGAAAGAAAAGCATGAAAAGCACAAAAATTTCTAATTTGAGATCTCGTTTGAGTTCCCTTGTTTATGTCACTGATTATGAGTTCCACTGGATAGGAACGATGAGGTTTCCAAGGCTTTGGTTGGAAATCCTGGATGGAAACTTGATTTCTTTGATCATCTTCTCTTCCCTGTTCTTGGGAACCATGTTCAACAAAAGTGGATTCATTCACTTGTGTATCCTCACCTAGTTCTTCTTCTTCTTCATTGGGAATAGGAACATGATGTTGTTCCTTAGGCTTTGTTCCCATGACTTCTTCTTCTTCCAAAGTCTCATCAATGAGAATTTGATTTTTTAACAAACCTATCTTGAAGTCATCATCAATTTGTGTGCTTGGGACAAGTTTATCTGTTTCATCAAAAATAATATGCACACTTTCTTCTATACACATAGACCTTTTATTATAAACTCTATAAGCTTTACTACTAGAAGAGTATCCTATAAATACAGCTTCATCACTTCTAGCATCAAATTTTCTAAGATTTGTTTCCCATTATTATGAACAAAACATTTACATCCAAATGTTCTGAAATATGTAATATTGGGCTTTTTACCAAAATATAGCTCATAAGGAGTTTTATTTAACAAAGGTCTCACCATGGCACGATTTATAATATGACAAGCAGTATTCACAGCTTCGGCCCAAAAGTTCATAGGAAGACCACTAGCTATTAACATAGTCCTAGCCATTTCCTCTAATGTTCTATTCTTTCTTTCAACAACACCATTTTGTTGAGGTGTTCTAGGGGTGGAGAAATTATGATCTAAGCCATGATCCCTACTAAAGTCATCAAACTTAAAGTTCTCAAATTCTTTGCCATGGTCGGATCTAAGGTGTAACAGTTTTTGACCACTCAAATTTTGAACTTTCTTTGCAAAGACAAGGAACTCATCATAAGTCTCGTCCTTGCTAGAAAGAAAAATAACTCATGTAAATCTAGAGAAGTCATCAACAATAACCAACACATATTTCTTGCCACTCCTACTTTGAATCCTCATTGGTTCACACAAATCCATATGAATCAACTCTAATGGTCTTGTTGTACTTACCACATTCGTAGACTTAAAGGAGGATCTAACATGCTTCCCTTTAGCACACGCATCACAAACATGATCTAAATGAAACTTAATTGAAGGTAGACCTAAAACTAGTTCTTTAGAACGAAGTTTGTCAAGCAGAGAAAAAATAGCATGACCTAGACGCATATGCCATAAAAGAGAATCATCATCAATAACACTAAGGCATGTAAACTCATTTTTGGGAACAAGGTTAAGATCCACAACATATGTGTTCCCCTTTCTTGTTCCTTCTCAAACAACATCCTTTGTGCTTTGGTTGACGATTAGACATTTTTCACTACTAAATTTTACAAAGTCCCCTTCATCACAGAATTGGGAAATACACAAATTACGCTTCAAACCATCAACTAGAAAAACGTTATCTATGGAATGTGACGATGACTTACCAACTTTGCCCATGGCAACTATGTTACCTTTCATGTTGTCACCAAAAGTCACGCTTCCACCATCATAGGCTGAGAGTGAGAGAAATCTTGATCTATCTCCAGTCATATGCTTAGAACAACACTGTCTAGGTACCATGTGTTGTTCCCCCTCACTCCAACCACAAGAGATTCAATCTCTTCATCAGATTCGGAATTGTCAAGAGCCATGAGACAAAAATTTGCCGTCTCCTCATTTGGTTGAGGATCATCTTCTTCTTCAGAGTCAGAATCTCCCCATGCAGCAACCATAACTTTCTTCATATCAGATCTAGTATAGAGCATCCTTAAGTACTTGAGGAGGACTAAAGGTATGTTCTTAGTATATGGGGGACAAAGTGAGCTGGTTGTTGAAGGTTATACCGATGCAAGCTTCCAAACCGACAGAGATGATTACCGCTCTCAATCAGGGTATGTCTTGTCTAAATGGAGGAGCAGTGAGGAAGAGCTCAAAGTGAAGCACTGTAGCAGACTCCAGAATATTTAGCAGAAGTTGAAGCAGCTAAGGAAGCAGTTTGGATAAAGAAGTTCTTGACAGAGCTGGATATTGTACCTAGTGTTCTGGAAGGAATTGAGTTGTTATGTGACAACAATGGTGCTATTGCGCAAGCAAAAGAGCCAAGGTCACATAACAAGTCCAAACATGTGATGAGGAAGTATCACCTCATTCCAGAGATAGTTGACAGGAAGGATGTCAGAATCTGCAAAGTTCACACAGATGAGAACGTGGCTGATTCGCTAACTAAACCGCTACCTCAACCCAAGAATGAGTGTCACGCTAGGGCTATAGGCTTGAAGCAAATGTTAGAGTGGCTTTAGATTGTACTAGGTTTAGAGAAACTGGTTACAATGTAAAGACATGGTTTTGCTATTTATGTTTATGAGAATACATTTGATCTTATTTAATTTTGGTTTGGTATTAAATAAAATGTCCAAAATATATCTTGAATTCTATGGTTTTGTCAAATATGTGATTTGATGAATGAAACACCATAAGTGAACAGAATTCATAGAATATTAAAGTTCCTAATCTAAGTCATTAAACTTGACATAAATGACTTAGTAAAGGGATTAGCATATAAGATTGATTGATAGCGCCGTTTCATGGGCTATGGAAACATAGAGATGTTTTATCAATCATATGAATATGTATAGTTGATACATAGTCGAACTAGACCTACTTAGAAGTTCTGTAACTTCGAAATTATATTAGTAGATTCGTGAGACATGAGTAGGACATTACTTAGCCCAATGATTGGTATAACTTTGATATTGTCAAACATCATGCCGTAAAAGGGGACTGTAAAGGCAGCATTCAGGTTGTGTTAAAAGTTGAGTGGGAGTATTGGTTACTGGCGTTCTCTTTCCTCTCCTTGAGTAACTGGATTAATTGAATTAATGATGATTATTCGGTGTATATATATGTGTGTATATGTGTTATGACTTCCAAAACTATTAATCTACTACTTTACAAAGTACTTTCAACTTAAGTATTTTACGGGATGGAGTTGGAATTACTCAGTTTTTCTGATTTTTGGGAGCTTGTCTCTCTTGTCTCTTTTCAATGTATTTGTGCAGGTGGGTGATCGATCGGTGGAACAAAAGGGAGATCATTTAGAGTTGTCTTCCACTTAGCATATGATTAGCTTCCACTAAAATTCTGAAACACTTAATTAATTAGTAATGCTTAATGAACAATTCACTTGGTTGTAAGGATTAATGAATTTGAGTTTAGTTTGTTTCTAATTTAGTCTTGCATTTATTTCCAAGGAGATAAGTGCGGCGGTAGCACCACCCGTCGAGTCGAACCCTCGTGGATTTTCCTCCCTCAAAACCCAAGATTTATCGAATAAAGAAGGGTTTGGGTCAGCGGGGGTGTTACAGAATGGTATTAGAGTGGAGTTTAATTAACTAGGGAAAGATTAAAATTGTTTAAATGTAGAAATTATGGAAAATGAAACTAATAGGTTAAACTTAAATTTTATTTAGGAAGTCAAATTAATAAAATATTTACGAGAAATTGTGGACCCTTGAGTTTAGAAGATGACTTAACCACAAAAGACATATTGTATTTTATTTATGTAAATGCTAGGTAATTCATTCTCGAGCAAAGATAATACTTGATTGAAGATGAAAATGGAGAATTGATCAAAGATCGAAGTGAAGATGTTCGAATGATGAAGTATCAAGCTTGAAGTGATAAATTAGAATACATTAGGGTGTATTTAATATCTTCTTGTTAAGGTTGAGTGAAAGCTCAATTTAGTTTGTGGTGAATTCTCAAACGGAACTTGGTTCTGTTCCCATGAAAGGAACAGACACTGACACAGTTAAGAACAAGGTTAAGGAACAGACTTATAAACAACTTTAGGAACCTAAATAACTTCTAAGTGGTGTGCCTAACATTACTTGTGCGCCCACCATGTTAGTTAGAAGTTCTAGGCTAGTTTTGACTAGATCCACTATTTTAGGGAATTTGTTATTAGTTTGTTAGGAAAAGATTTAAATTGATTTTCTGATTTAATTAGGACAAATATCAAAACGTTTTAAATCTTATCTTTTATATTTTAATTAAACTAAAAGATTTTGTTTTCAAAATTAAATATAATTTTCGGTTTCAAAAAGATTTTCTTTTTAAATATAAAAATGATTTTAAATATTGAAAAAGTGGATTAATTACTTCTCAAGGAATATTTAATATAAACTAATTAATTAATTAGAGTCATGGACATCATGGGATAATGGATTAAGTAGTGAATAAGTTTATGTCTTGCCTAAATTTGTCTATAAATAGGCGTCTAAACCTTAAAGTATTTTGTGTCTGACTTTTACTAGTCACACCAATGTGTGTCTGACTTTTATTAGTCACACCAAACGTGTGTCTGGCTTAGCTAAATACTCTTAGTTGTCTAAAGAGTCAGTGTCATTTCTAAGAGAATTCATACTTACTTTATTCGAGTTATTACTCTTCCATTGTCTTACAAATTGTATTTTTGAGATAAGGGTTTGAGTGAACTCTTGTAAGTGTGAGAAGCTTTGAGTGAAGCAAGAGAAAGAGAAAGAGAAAGTAACTTCGAGTGAAGTTTGAGAGGAACGACAGTTGTGGGAACTGTCGTTGGGAACTTAAGTTTAGTAACTTAAGTTGTGGCTCGAGAGAAAAGTAATAGGATTGTAAACAGAGTTGTTTTGGCCTATTATAGTGGAAAGTTTGAGTTAAAATCCCTTGTGTTCGAGGTTGTTTCTTCCTATTGAGCCTAGGAAGTTTTTCCTCGCTAAATCTCTCGTGTTCCTATTGTGTGTTCCCAAGTTAATTTTTAATTCCGCAATAAGTATAGCTTATTCTCTCACTATAATTCACCCCCCTCTTATAGTGCTTATTTTATACAACAATTGGTATCAGAGCGGGAACTCTAAAACTCAGGAAACCCTGTTGAGTTTGAGATCTTGGAAAATATGAATGCTAGAGAGAAACTAGAAGAACGGTACTCTACACAGAGGCCACCAATGTTCAATGGTAAGTTCTACACCTACTGGAAGAACATAATGGAGATCTTCATCAAAGCCGACAATTACCAGGTATGGAGAGTGATAGAGGTAGGCGATTTTGAACTCACAACCACTAATGACAAGAACGAGGTAATATCTAAATCCATGTCTGATTTCGATAAAGAAGATTTCAAAAAATGGAAATTAATGCTCTTGCTATAAAACTACTTCATTGTGGTCTTGGACCTCATGAACACAATCATTTCATGGGATGCAAAACCGCAAAACAAATTTGGGATCTCCTTGAAGCCACTCATAAAGGTACGAGTGAAGTTAAGAGATCAAAAATAGATCTTTTGATGAATCAATATGAACTTTTTCAAATGAAACCAAAAGAATCTATACAAGACATGTTTACACATTTTACTAATATTATTAATGAGCTAACATCTCTTGGAAAAGTGATTACTTCTGAGGAATAGGTACGAAAGGTCCTAAGGAGCCTTCCTTGGGATCGATGGATGGCTAAGGTTACTGCCTTACAAGAAACTAAGGACTTTACGAAGTTCAATCTGGCACTAGTATAATAATTGTTTATTGCTGCGGTGATATTGCTGCGGTTTTACCCATACGCAGCAATATATCACGTAAAAAGAAAAAGAAAAATATAAAATAACCATATTGCTGCGGTTTTCGCCGAAAACTGCAGCAATATGGTTTTAGAGAAAAAATTTTAAAACTTTTTTTATCATTTGACAAAACATATTACTGCGATTTATGTAAGAAAACCGCAACAATATTTTAAAATAATATAAAAAAATATTATTTGAACCTATTGCTGCGGTTCCTAAAAGCCGCAGCAATAGGGATTTAATTAATATAAAAAGAGTTTATTTAGGGTTTGAGCCTCATTTCACTCCAATCCCTCTCATCAGTTCAGCCTCACGCCTCTCATTTCTTTCACGCCTCTCCCTCACTCTCCACTCTCACTCTCCCTCTCCCTCTCCTTCTCCCTCTCCTTCTCCCTCAAAACCCTCTTCCATGCGTTCTGCTGGCGTTCTACGTTTTGCCGGCGTTCTGCAATTTCCAGCATTCTACAACACGAGCGTTCTGCCGGCGTTCTGCGTTTTACCGGCGTTCACGCCTCTCCCTCACTCTCTCATTTGCACGAACACCTTTTCATCTCCGGCGCGAGGTTACCGTCCTTCACCTCTGCTCTCTCTCTCCTTCGCGCGAGGTTTTCCGGTGAGTTCATTACTCTGGTTTTCCTTATCTCCTTCTTCAACTCTGGCGCGACATTGTCTTTTTTTTCCACCATTTTTTCATTTTTGTTCTCGAATTTTCTCAATTTTGGTTGGATTTTCAGATCTGGACGATTTTCAACGACGATTGGTTGGCGACGATTTTGTTTGTGCGATTTTCAACGACGATTTTCAATGACGGTTTTGGATGACGTTTTCGCTGCGACGTTTGGTTGCCGGATTGTGGCTGCCATCCATACGTTTTGTTTTCTTTATTTTTGTTTTTTCACTTAAATTTTATAGTTGATATTTTAGTCAGAGTGTTGGTGATGGGATCTTTTATTATTATTATTGTTTCAGATTTGTTTGTTCAGTTTAGTTATCTCATTTTAGTAATTCTCATTTCTTGTAATTCTTATATATCTCATTTTTTTTTTCTTCATTAGTTATATTTTTGTTCAGTTTTCTTATTGTTGTTTTTTACTCTGTTCAGTATTCTTATTGTCATTTTTTTTCTTTGTTAGTTTCATTTTATGATGGAAATTTATGATTTTTTTGCTATATTTCTGAATTTTTTTTAACTCTCAAATTTAATGGCGAAATGCAAAAAAAAAAAAAAATCTTACACCTGTACCTATTACTGCGGTTTTTCCAAGAAACCGCAGCAATATGCCTATTTGTTATTATTAAATTAAGCATATTGCTGCGGTTTTCCCTAGAAACCGCAGCAATATACTTTATGAATCTGATATAAAATATATATATTGCTGCGGTTTTAGGGTAAAACCGCAGCAATATATTTAATTATTGCTGCGGTTTAATACCGCAGCAATATATTAATTACCTATTGCTGCCCCCTGCAGTCCAGTGTGCTTCTCCTGGATTTGCTTGGAACCTGCTGCACATGCTCAAGGCGTATGCAACATCAGGTCGAGTACTTATCATGGCATACATGATAGACCCTATAGCCGAAGCATAAGGAACGCTACTCATCTCTTTAACTCATCAGGCTCAGTCGGGCACTGACTCTTGCTAAGCGATATGCCATGTGACATGGGAACGAAACCTCTCTTCGAGTTTTCCATGTTTAACCTTGTAAGAACCTTATCAACATAAGTTTCTTGACTTAGCCCAATCATCCTTCGAGACCTATCTCTATGGATTTGGATTCTAGTATGTACTCAACTTCTCCAAGGCCCTTCATAGAGAAACAACTTTTTAACATTCCTTGATGACTCAAGCATTGGTATGTCTTTCCCATGATTAGTATCATCTACATCAGAACCAAGAAGACTAAGCTGCTCCCACTAAACTTCTTGTAAAACAAGATTCTTCTTCGCTTTTGATGAAACCAAATGTTTGATTGCCTCATCAAACCGAAGATTCCAGCTCCGAGATGCCTGCTTCAATCCATAAATGGATCTCTGAAGCTTGCAAACCCTTTTAGGATTTTCTGGATCTTCAAAACCTTCAGGTTGTGTCATGTACACATCCTCATTCAAGAACCCATTCAAGAATGCGGTTTTGACATCCATCTGCCAAATTTCGTAATCGAAAAATGCAGCAATCGCTAAAAGTATCCGAATTGATTTAAGCATTGCTACTGGAGAAAAGGTCTCATCATAGTCTATACCATGAACTTGTCTGAATCCTTTTGCAACCAGTCTTGCTTTGTAGACATAGACATTTCCATCTTTGTCTGTTTTCAATTTGAACACCCACTTGCATCCAATAGGGTTAACCCCATCAGGCAAGTCAACCAGTGTCCAAACTTTATTCTCAAACATGGAGTCTAATCGGATTTCATGGCCTCAAGCCATTTCTCAGAGTCTGGGCTCGTCAAAGCTTGTTTGTAGGTAGTAGGTTCTGAATTTTCCAAAATCATAATTTCAGAATTTTCAGTCATTAGGAAATCAACCAACCTTTTGTTTGGAATCCTTGGTCTACTAGACCTACGCGGGGCCTGAGCATCAAGAGAAACGTTCTCTTCAACAGTTTGAAGATTTTCGCTTGAATTCAAGCTTCGAATGGGACTGTAGGAGGTTCACGCCTTGAATACGTCATTTCCTGAACATGACTTTCATCTTGTTGGGTCGTCTTTGACATGATGTGAGCCACGTCCAGTTGTTGCTCATCTCGAATTTCTTCGAGTGTTATTTTACTCCCACTTGTCTTTCTAGAAACAAATTCCTTTTCAAGAAAGACACCATCACGAGCAACAAACACTTTGTTCTCTTGACGGTTATAGAAGTAATAACCCCTTGTCTCTTTTGGATATCCCACAAAGAGACATTTATCTAACTTGGGTGGAGTTTGTCTGATAGTAACCGCTTTACATAGACCTCGCATCCCCAGATTTTTAAGAAAAGACAAGTTTGGAGGTTTTCCATTCATAACTCATATGGAGTCTTTTCTACAGCCTTTGACGGGCTCCTATTTAGTGTGTGTGCAGCAGTTTCGAGAGCGTACCCCAAAAAGAAATCGGAAGATCAGAAAGACTCATCATAGATCGAACCATATCTAGTAATGTTCGATTCCTCCTTTCAGATACACCATTCAACTGTGGTGTTCCTGGTGGAGTTAATTGTGAAAGAATTCCACAATCCTTTAGATGATCATCAAACTCTTGGTTCAAATACTCACCACCACTAGTAGAGAAAAGGCAATTTGCGTCGGATGTGAGGCGCCTATTTGCGTCGGACATGGGTGCGACGCCAAAGCCCTCGACGCAAATGACTTGGGCCCTATCTGTGTCGCACAGGAAACGACACAAATGGCGAGCAATGTGCGTCGCATCTATATACGGTGCGACGCACATTGCCCTGCTTCAATTCCACCAGGGGAAGGGGCAATGTGCGTCGCACAGTCAGCAATTTGCGTCGCACCTAGGCAATGTGCGACGCACATTGCTCTTCCCCTGGTGGAATTGAAGCAGGGCAACGCAATGTGCGTCGCACATTGCCTAGGTGCGACGCAAATTGTGGTTAATTTGCGTCGCACTTTTTGCCTTGTGCGACGCAAATGTGTCATGAAATTTTTTTTTTTTCGTTTTTTTCAGATTTTCAGTTGGTTTGTTAACTAAAATTTGATGATTCAAAACTAAACAAACATTCATATTAATAATTGTGAGGGAAATTTCGGCAGAGTCTCCTTTGTAATATGGATAACCCAAGAAATCGTTGGGTATATATATATATATATATCAAAACCTGTTTCAATACATCTCAAAAATCCCAAGCAAGCAAACCAATGTTGCCATATACTCAACCAAGGTTGCAATAATAAACCAATTATGTACATCTACTACACTTAGTACACTTACTACACTAACACTACTTGGCATTTTCTGCTAGCACGAGTTGTTGAAAGAATAGCGCAAAATTGTCTCTGATTTCGTTAATATCTTCTATGGTGTATGGTTCAACGTTTTGAGGAAAATCCTATAGATATGTTAACTTAGTTAATAAACTTTAAAGTAATATAAATAAAGTAACCAATTTACAACATACATACCTTCTTCAAATCATTTGACTCATAGAGATAGCGGACGATTTGAAACATGTTTTTCATAACGAAATAGCCGCATTCATCTCCTCCCGTTTGTTGAGCACACTACACCACATTGAAACACATATTAGAATCGAAAAATTAAGAAATATTAAATAGAACTATAAATGCATATCAAATACAAAACCATAAGACTTTTACCTTCATAGATATCCAAGACAATTTTGTTGCCTTTTTCATACCTTCAAGGAGCAGGAATGATGTATATGCGCTACAACAACAACAACAATGATGTATATGCGCTAAGTAAAATAAAAGAATTAAAATATACGAATAAAGATAAAAGGGAATTATAAGAATTATAAGAATTATTAACTTACGTATGCAACGGTTCCTTGATAGCTAAGGATCTATCTGATCTCCTAAGCGAATCAAATACATATACCGTTTTTTTGTGTAGAGAAAGGACGAGAAGAATCCAATGTTGACTAAAACATGCAACAAAATGTGATAAGTTAATATATAAAGATAAAAGGGAAGTATACTTTTCAATGTACGGAAGTTGGAAAATAAAACATATATACCTTTCAATGTATGGAAGCATGATGAATTTCATATTTCGATTGGTTCTCAATGTCCTTTGCATATAGTTGATCGCGGCATCTGGTTCATGGCGTAGCATGGTCTCCGAGATCATACTAGGACACATGAAACCAATATTTGAATCTCCAGTCCTTTCACTTTCATCTGATAAGAACCTACACTCCAAATAGTTATAGTTAGATGAAGTAATTAAACCATGATCGGATCGCAGTGCTTTTATTGTCTTAGCAAGTTGATTTTTTACTTCACTTTGGAACTCTTTGAATCTATCAAAAGATTCCGACTTATGTTTCATCAAGTAGATATAGCCATATCTACTCAAATCATCAGTGAAGGTGATGAAGTAATTAAACCCTCCCCTTGCCTTTGTGCTCATAGGACCACATACATCTGTATGTATGAGTCCTAAAAGATCGCTGGCCCTTTTTTCCAGTAAATGGTGATTTTGTCATCTTCCCATTAAGCATGATTCACATACATCAAATGATTCGAAATCAAATGATGGAATTATACCGTCCTTTTGTAACTTGTGAATGCGCTTTTGGTTTATATGACCCATTCGGCAATGCCAAATATAGGTTAGGTTAGAATCATTTGTTTTCTTCTTGCTATCTATGTTATAGATTGTAATGATTTATCAAGCACATATAAACCATTTATCAAATTAGCTCTGGCATAGAACATATTATTGTAAGAAATGGAACAACATTTGTTCTTTATTTCAAAGCAAAAACCTTCAGAATCCAAAACTGAAACCGAAATTATGTTCTTAGTTATTGAGGAACGAAATAACAATTATTTAATTCTAAAATAAGCCCAGATGGCAAGTGTAGACTATAGCTCCCGACGGCAAGTGCAGCAACTCGTGCTCCATTTCCAACGCGTAGCTCTACCTCGCCTTTTGCCAACTTCCTACTTCTTTTTAGTCCCTGCACATCATTAACTATGTGAGAACCACAACCGGTATCAAATACCCATAAAGAAGTAGAAGTCAAATTGATTTCTATAACATATATACCTGAAGTTGAAGCCCCAGACTTCTTTATTTCCTCCAAGTATATCGGGCAGTTCCTCTTCCAGTGTCCAATCTTGTGACAGTGGAAGCACTTGCTTTCCGCAGCAACCTTGGCTTGGCGGTTGGCTTAGGTTTTTCAGCGACAGTGGCAACTTGCTTGCCTTTGTCCTTCTTTCCTGCCCATTTCTTTTTGAAACCCTTTCCCTTTTGAACCAACAAAACCTCTTTCTTTGGTTCAACCTTAGGGATGTTCCTTTCAGCATTGACCAACAATCCATGCAGCTCTTGCAAAGTCTTTTCAGACTCATTCATATTGTAGGTCATTCTGAACTGATTAAAACTTTCAGGTAGTGAGTGGAGAATGATGTCAGTAGCCAACTCGAGCCTATAAGGGAACCCAAGTCTTTCCATGTTTTCGAAAAGACCCATCATTTCGAACACATGGGGGCCAACAGCTTGACCCGGCTTCAAGTGACATTCAAGGATCTCCCTGTTAGTCTCATACCGCTCAACTCGGGCCTGAGTTTTAAACATGGCCCGCAGCTCTTGCATGATCGTGTAGGCATCCTTGGTTTCGAACCTCTTTTGGAGGTTCGGCTCCATGGCTGCTACCATCAAACAAGTGATTGGTATAGACTTATCACTAGCCTGTTTTGCACGACGTTTTTCAGCGTCAGTTGATTCATCAGTTATTACAGGAAGCGGGGTATCTAAGACGTCCTCTCGACCCTCAAACCTCAGAACGAGTCTTAAGGTCCTTTCCCAATTAAGGAAATTTTCACCATTCAGTCTGTCCTTTTCCAGAAAAGGACGAATGTTGAAACCGGAGTTGTTGTTGTTGTTATTAGACATGATATCTACAGACAGAAAAATAAGGCAAAGTTCAATTTTATGTTTATAAAGCAACCTAAAACATGAAAAGGTTTCTAGGTTGACCACCTATTCAAAATTAAAGTCCCCTATGAATAAGTGTTTACAAGATCCTATCAACATGTAACACTAAGCAGACGGAGGCCTTACTTAACGTTACATTATCAAGGTAAGTAAACTCTTTTACTAATTATAACATTTATAACTCTTGTTTAGATGGATAAACATCGCATGTTTAACTATCTCTTGCTTCAAAATTCAAAACGCTTTTGATAATTTTGTTAAGGACAACCAAACTAAGTTGTAAAATTCGCAATTTTACCTTATATCCCAAAATTAATGATAACACCCTGCGGAGGCATGACCTATTACTATTAATTAAGGGTTTTATAAGTACTTTATGTTTGGAAAAGCAAACCTTAATATTTACGGGGCCTAAGTTTATTATGTTGTTATGAATTAGTGAACTCTAGCGCATCAATAAACCAACATACAATAAACTTATAAGCATTTTAAAGAATAATAAAATGCGAAAATAAAATGATCTAGTATGGCCCCTAATCCTAAGAACTAAGCATCAATGGCTCCTTCTTGGACTCTTCATGGATCTCCATCCACCTTTTCCATGGGCCTTCTCTTAATGGCTCTTCTTTGGATTACATAAGTATCAAAATAATTTAAATAATAACTAAATTAACTAAATTACAAAAATACTTAACATACGCAGATCGTATTTAAAATTACAAGAATACATCACGATACGCAGATCGTATTTTCTATCTTAATTTGGGCCATACTAGTCATACATAGCAAATATATCTAATATAAAAGCCACATAATAATATCACATATTATACTTGCCAATCAATTAAAAATAAATATTCTTAATTAAAGCAAGAAGATAAATTTTAAGTAATTCTAATCACCTAAAGATTCTATCCCTGAAACTAGCCTAATTAATTTTAATTAGATTAAAAAATCAGATTATGGATTGAAATTTATGACCAAATCAACATAATTGAAATTTACTTATCTTTCTCAAAATTCTGTTTTCAAAAATAAATCTTCCAAAATAAATAAAAAATTTGCTGCTGCCTTGATATTAGGCACGTTTCTTTTCAAAAAAAAATTTATTATTTTCTATTTATATTTTAAAACTTTGAAAAACCGTGAAATACGTTCACGCAATCAACCACGAAATAAATTCTGGAGACCCTTCAGCCACCTCACCGGCGACTCGCCGTTCGTTGTTTCGCGAACCGACGCCGGACGCCGGTATCCATCAACTGCAGCGAGCAGCAGCACTGCTCGCACGTCAAACGTGTGTCGCCTGCCGCCACGTCCTCACTCGCTTACGCGACTGCTCGCCGGCGTCTGTGATTCCCTCCACGACTTCATGCCGGCCGACCACCGACCACTGGGCAGCCACCCGTTTCTTCCTTCCTTCAATTTTTTTTTTCTTTTCTTTTCTTATATTGAAGGAAATTAAAATTATAACCTATTGTAAAATTAATTTAGTGATCTTGATTAAATTAAACATAACTCTTTATGCTTAATACAGAAAATTAAATTTTAAAATCTCTATTTTAATTAATTTTCAGATTATTCATATAATTAATCACTAATTCATATAAAACACCTTTTACATGAATTTATTTTATACATAAACGATTTTAACATGAAAATTATTAATAACATGAATTATATTTTCGAAATTTAGAGATCTAAAATCAGAATTTTATAAATTTCAAAATTAGGGTTTAGGAGGTGAAAAATTTCGGCTATTAAAATTGAGAAAAAAGTAATTAAAACTTTTTAACAAATTTCAATTAATTATTCAATCCATAATTTAATTCCTCCCCTTAATCAAATTAAAATTAATCATACATAAACTAAACTTTATGACCAAAATTCTATATGCAAGAGGCTAAAACTGATACCACTGTAGGAATTATAAGTACTATAAAGCGGAATTTCATGAATCAAATTCATAAGCACTTAAATCAGGATCACATGCATATACAATTAAGGATCACATACAAGTTTAGAAATAACCTTTGTAGCGTGATTTCCACAAAGCTTGAAGTAACCGGATTGAGAATCTCAGATGTGATTCCTCTACTTAGTCCACCAACCCAGATCAACACTCCACCAATGCTAGTTGGAAAGGAAGAAAACTTCTTCTTGTTTTGGAGTATACGTGACTTTTGAAGAGAGAGAATAGGAGAGAGAAAATAATAAGAAAACTATGTATTTTCTTTTCTGCCTAACCCAAATATATAAAAGTATTTAGGTCAGATTTCTCTCCTTTTCCCTTCTCTTGGCCGGCCACCCTAGGGCCCTCTTGGGCTCTAGGTTTTTTTTGTTGATCCAAGTTTAATGTGTGACCTTGTAGGATCCGTTACATTGGGCTTCGGGTTTATTTATTTACTAATCCGAAGTTCTATATCTTTCTCTAGTAAGACGTATAGACGATTTAATATAACGAATTTATTATCTCTATAATACGATCCAATATATATTAGTAATTGCATTTAAGTCGAGGACATAAATCATTCAGAAAGTGCTTAAGTTTAACTTCAGGACTAAAATCGTGGTCGAAGTTCCACCACAACTTCCAAATCAATGACAAGGAGCAATTCCAAGTTTTCACAATTCGGAATACAAAATAAAAAAGTACAAAGTAAGCCCATATTTCCATCTCCACATGAAAACAACTTTTATAATCAACTAGCCTCTGATGTAACAATTGAAGCAATTATGGATGAACTCTTGTACAACCAGTTGTCCCAACCTAACCCCTAAGTTCAGAGCTATTCGAAGTTGCCATTACCAGCATATGTTGCTCTTAAATCTTAAGAAATGGCTGCCATCAGAGTTCACAGCTGTGTAAAGTACAGTGCGCTAAACATGGAAGATGTATCGATCTTGCGAACACGAAACATTTGTATCGCCATCTCCTGGAATGTTCTCGAGAATCTGCTTCAAATTTGTATTGTTTGTTGGTGTTATGTTGAATTCCGATCCGTTAAAACGACCGATCCTCGAGCTACTAGTGTGTAGTGTATCGCCGTTAATGGTGGAAAAAAAACTTGATTTTCTCTCTCCTCGGGAATCATCTGCGAAAAATTGATGATGATTGCTAGAGAACGAGAGGAGAGAGAAATGAAAGTGTTTTGGCCACTTGGAGAAGATTGGGTGCGAGAGAAATTTTAGGAGGACTTAAACTTATTTTTGCCTTATATAATCTCAGCCATTAAAGGCATCATGATCTAAAGGCTGGAATTTGTTCTCATTTCTCATATAAAACACCATTCTTAGGTGAACTCAATTATATATATATATATATATATATATATATATATATTATATATATATATATATATATATATATATATATATATAAGGTTGGGTTCTAGTGAGAACCCTCTTATGGTGAGAACCGTGAGAACCACTTAAAATGAGCAAAAACTTCCTAAAATGAGCAAAAAAAGTAACAAATGAGTAGAAACATAAAATGAGTAAAAAAACATTAAGTTATCAAAAATGTAAAATGTAAAAGAAGAAAAACGTGAAATGAGCAATAAAAAGTTCAATGATATATATATATATATATATAGGGTTGGGTTCTAATGAGAACCCTCTTATGGTGAGAACCGTGAGAACCACTTAAAATGAGCAAAAACTTCCTAAAATGAGCAAAAAAAAAAGTAACAAATGAGCATAAACATAAAATGAGTAGAAAACATTAAATTATCAAAAACGTAAAATGAACAAAAATGTAAAAGAACAAAAAACGTAAAATGAGGATAAAAAAGTTCAATGAGAAAAAAAGTAAAATGAGCAAAACGTAAAATGAGAAAAACGTTGATAAATGAGCATAAAATTCTTAAATGAGCAAAACCATAAAATAAGTGAAACAAAAAATGAGCAAAAATATTATCAAATAATCAAAATCTTCGTAAAATGAGGAAAAATAAGTGGTTCTCACCATAAGGGTGGTTCTCATATGAACTTTTTTTTTTGACAGGAAGAAAAATAATTTCATTGATAAGGGATAGCCAAACGGCACTTACAATCAATTCCTGAAAAATCGAAAATTCCAACATAGGCATATAACACCTTAGAACTAGATACATCGCAGATTTGATAAAAAATAGCCTTAATAAAAAACTTCATCTGAAGCAATACAATCTGTGAGTTCGCCCTGATTCGGCTTAACTTCCGCTGATGCATAGTCGTTTGGGTGAAAATACTTCTGTGGTCTTCTAGATTCTTACAGAGAATAGTGATTGTTAGATCTTCCTTCTTCATTAGACGAACAAAAAAAGAAATGGAACATCCTAGAATAAATATCATCTTAATGATGGGATATACTTATTGGGAGCAATTAAAAAGGTTTTTGGGGCTTACCACCGGTACGAACACCAGTGGAAGCCCCTACAAAGATTCACAATTGAGACCAAGAAGAAAAGGGATGAAAAAACAAAGAGAAAGAAGAAAGAATGAGGAAAAACCTTCAAAAAAGAAGAAAAACCTAGCGACGGAGGCTAGGAAAAAACCCTCCCAAGGAGAAACCCTAGAGAGAAAAAACCATCCCAAGGAGAAACCCTAGAGGGAACGAAAAATAAGGTAGTTTTGGTTCTCATATGAACTTACACCTATATATATTATATATATATATATATATATAATATATATATATATATATATATAGATTTTCTATGTGATTGACAAACCTACCCGCACAATTTCTTATTTCCAGCATCAATCAAGTTTGAGGAGGAGACAAGAAGAGTGAGAGAAAACATTGAACCTCTTTTCTCGATTATTTCCAACAAAATTGAAGGTTTGTTTAGGACTAATTTTACTACTATTTTGTAGCTTATACTTAAATATGTGAGTAGGAATTGAATTTTTTTTATCATCTTTCCTGCAGTTCAATGAAACCTTCGCTTTCTACTAATTTGCAGCACGCATTGGTGCTTAATCCAATGAACATCTGCTATAGGGTAAGTTCCGTATGTTTCTTGTCGTCTTAGTTTCCTCAATTTTCTTTGTTTACTGTTTGTAGGATATTACTTTATATTTATTCTTTCATTTGTCACATAAACGATTTCTCCGATTTTGGGATGACAGTTTATGTTAGATCCTTAATCGTAATGGGATTGTCACTTTGTTGTTGGTGTTGGTGTGTTGGGGGGTTTCTCTTTGGTGCAAGTTTATTGTCCTCAGATAAGCATTTCACACACACCCGTCGTAACAGTTGACGTTCTGCTTGTAAAAAATAGTTATTGCTGGTGTTTTAGTGGCGAACTACGAAGGAGAAGTCATTAATTTATCAGAGTTCCTATTGCAGGGGAATGTTGTGAGTATCACGAAATTCAATAACTTACCTTATTCAAGCATAAAAAGTTTGAGGATGTTAAAATGTTTGTCATCTTGGAAGCCAAAAAAGAATGATGACAGCGGAGCTGAGATTTAGTAAGTTGTTTTCTGAACCATGTTGTTTGTGTGAATGTTCTGAGAAATTTCTTTTCTATGTGGTAGAATGCTTGTGCTTTATCAGGCACTTACTTATGTGTGATAAGCTGATAGTGCTGAATCAGTGGATGCATCGCCGATGGGATTGAGAAAATGAAAAGATAGTCAAAACCATGGATAACCTTAAATTGTTCGGTCCAATTACCTCAAACATGTTCATGAGATGAACTTGCTTCACCTACAGTTATCAAAAGTCCAACAGAGAAGAAATACGAAAGGAAAATAGATGGAGTTTGTATTTCAGCAAAAGAAAGATACAGAATTACTGAGTATTCGAGAGACTCAGCTCCTCTCCACTAAGGATAACTTTCTACAAAATAATTCCCCACCTTTTCCCTCTCTTCTCTCCCCTTTTATTCTCATCATCCACTACTGCTCCTGTAACAACTCAGTAACAAAATGATTGTTTCCTAACAGAATTGTTCCCTAACCAATTCAGCATCTTTCCCACTCACTTGTTACTTGGCTCTCCTTTCTTTTTGCGCCTTGAATACGTCAGCATGACAGATGGCCTTTCTTGATTCATCACAATACCCCGCCGCCAAAACTCACCTTGTCCTCAAGGTGGAAAGATGGAAAACGCTCGGTCAGCAAGGTGGCATCCTCCCAGGTGGCCTCAAATGGAGGCAAAGACTTCCACTTTACCAACACCTCAATATGAGAGACATCGCCTTCCTGTACAGATTTAATGTCAAGGACTTCTTCCGGTTCAGCCACTAATGCCAAGTCTGCATTCAACTGAGGTGGAACGTGCGCACCCACAGGCGCATCACCAATAGCCTTCTTGAGCCGTGAGATGTGGAAGACCGGGTGAACCTTACTAGTTTCTGGCAACTGTAACTTATATGCAACAGCCCCAATGCGGGCGATGATGGGAAATGGGCCATAAAACCTCGGAGCCAGCTTCTCAAAGGGGCGCTTAGCCAACGAACGTTGGCAATATGGTTGTAACTTCAAGTACACCATCTCCCCCACTGCAAATTCCACATCTCTGCGCTCAGAATCTGCTGCAAGTTTCATCTTGTGCTGTGCTCTCAGTAGATACAGTTGCAAATCATCCAAAATGGCGTCACGGTCCAACAACATTTCTTCAAGTGAATCAACAGGGGTGTGGCCCTTACCCAAACGTAACAATGGTGGTGGGTCTCGTCCATACAAGACTTTAAAGGGAGTCATTTTGGTAGACATGTGGGGGGAAGTATTGTAGGAAAATTCTGCCCACGGAAGCCATTTAGCCCAAAGTCTCGGATGTCCAGCAGCAAAACATCGCAAGTACGTCTCAATTCCCTTATTCACGATTTCCGTTTGGCCATCCGTTTGTGGATGATAAGTTGTACTGCGTTTGAGAGTTGTACCCTGCAGTTTGAACAACTCCCGCCAAAAATTGCTCAAGAAAATTCTGTCCCGATCAGAGACAATTGAAGCCGGAAACCCATGTAAACGCACAATTTCTCTAACAAATGCTTCTGCTACTGTCAAGGCGGTAAATGGGTGACGTAGACCAACAAAGTGACCATACTTGGACAGTCGGTCCACTACCACCAGAATAGAATCTACCCCTTTAGATAAAGGTAGGCCTTCGATGAAATCCATCGATATATCTTCCGAAACCAAGGATGGTAATGGGAGTGGCTGTAAAAGTCCAGCAAGTGACTGTTAAGAAAACTTGTTGTGTTGGCAGACAACCATTGTTGTTAAAATCCCGATCCGGATTTTACGATTCTACGATTTTACGATCCTGGAGGACCTCACCGATCCTGATCCTACGTAGGATCTTAATTTTGTAGGATCTTTCGATCCTACCCACCCACAAAAAATCACGTGGTAGGATCTTAACACGATTCTACGATCCTACGATTCTACACGATCCGATTCTACCGTATAAATATTATAAAGTAATTTCCATATAATATTTCTATTATGATTTGGTCGCATGTTGCTTTAATCTTATAGTATTGAAAACTATCATCATTTGCTAATTAAAAAATTCATTATTAATATCATTTGCTAATTAAAAAATTCATTATTAATATGTGGAAATTTTTTAACATAAGGTTCTCACCATATTTTAGTATAATTATCTCTATTTCACCAAATTGTAGGATCTTACGATCCTACGATTCGATCCCACCGATTCGATTCTACCAACCCCTACGATCCAAAGTAGGATCCCGATCCTGATAACATTGCAGACAACACAATGTTTCACATAGTCAGCCACATCCTTGCGCATCCCAATCCAGTACCACTCGGCTGCCATCCTCAAGTACGTTTTCAAATCACCTGGATGTCCTCCCACCAGGGAATCATGGTACTCCCTTAACAAAATGGGAATAAATGCCGATGTGCGGGGAATTACGTAGCGGCCCTTGTACAGAAGCTTATCATCAACAACTGAAAGCCCAGTGAGGAGTGAGGAGTAGTACCTGAATGCACATCTGCCTTAATTTTCTGCAGCAGCCCATCTTTAGCAATTTCCTTCTCCAAATCTCCCCAATCAATTCCCTGCGAAGTAATTAAGGCCCCCAATTCCATTTCACCCACCTCCTTTCTTGATAATGCATTGGCCACCCTGTTAGAAGCACGAGGCTTGAATTGTATTTCGAACTCAAACCCGATTAGTTTACTCACCCATTTCTGAAAATCAGCACCCAGTTCACGTTGTTGAGTAATGAAGCGTAAACTCTGTTGATCTGTTCGGATTTTGAAATGTCGACCCGACAAATAGTGCTTCCACCGTTGCACGGCTAAGCATATAGCCATGAGTTCCTTTTCATAGATGGACTTGTGCTGTGAACGAGGGCCGAGTAACCGGCTGAAGAAGGCAATGGGACGTCCCCCTTGCATTAGGACAGCCCCCACCCCAAACCCAGAGGCGTCCGTCTCCACAACAAATGGCTGAGTAAAATCTGGCATTGCCAGAACTGGAGGGCTGGTCATGGCCTGCTTCAAGTGCCCAAACGCCTCTGTAGCCCGTTCAGACCATGAAAAACAATCCTTCTTCAGTTGCTCTTGAGGGGTTGGGCTATTTGTGCGTAATTGGCTATGAATTTTCGGTAATACCCAGTGAGTCCAAGGAATCCCCGAAGTTCTCTGATTGTCTTTGGCTGCCCCCACTCTAACATAGCCCGAATTTTCTCCATGTCAACCGCTACCCCTTGGTTGGAAATAACATGCCCCAAGTAAGCTACTTGGGGCTTCCCGAACTCACACTTCTTGAAATTAACCACTAACTGTTGCTGAGACAGAACTTCCAACACCAACCTAAGATGCATCACATGTTCATCCTTGGTTTTACTGTAAACAAGGATGACGTCAAAGAACACTAAAACGAACCTCCTTAGAAATGGGCGAAAAATGTCATTCATTAACGATTGAAACGTTGCCGGAGCGTTGGTCAAACCAAACGGCATGACCAAAAACTCATAGTGTCCTTCGTGGGTTCGGAAGGCTGTTTTGTGTGTATCTTCTGGCCTAACCCGGATTTGGTGGTACCCCGCCTTCAAATCCAACTTAGAAAAGCAAGTAGACCCATGCAACTCATCCAAAAGTTCATCGATCACCGGTATTGGATACTTGTCCGGAACCGTCTCCTTATTTAATGCACGATAGTCAACGCAAAACCGCCACGAGCCATCTTTTTTCTTCACCAATAGTACTGGGCTCGAAAAGGGACTAGTGGATGGTATAATGATGTGGGCAGCCAACATCTCCTGTATCAAACGCTCAATTTCAGTTTTCTGAAAGTGCGGGTATCTATAAGGTCGTACGCTGACCGGGTTGCTCCCTTCTTGCAAAATTATGGCATGTTCATGCCCCCGTTGTGGTGGCAGCCCTGCTGGTGGTGCGAACACAGCCCTAAACTCAGTCAATAAGTCACTTAAAAAACCAGGTACCTCGCCTCTAACGCCCTCATTTTCCTCCTTCGTCGATCCTTCCACTTGGTTGAACTCCAACCATAATCCACCTCCTTCTTTACGTATGGTACGAAACATGGCCTGTAATGACACTTTGGAGCGAGCCAAGGAGGGATCTCCCACTAATGTGACTGACACGCCGTCTAACTCGAACTGCATCATTTGTGTTTTCCAATTTGTCACTACTGTACCCAGATTCTCAAGCCATTGGATCCCGAGTATAATATCCGAGTTACCCAACTCTAGAGGTAAGAAATCCTCTTTCACTACAAGTCCTCCGTCTAGTTCCAACCTCACCTGCCTGCAAACTCCCTTACCACGAATTGCTTCTCCATTCCCGAGAGAAACGCCAAACCCACTAGATCCCCAAATTTCAATGCCCAATTTTTCAACAGTAAGTAGGGAAATAAAGTTATGTGTTGCGCCAGGGTCGATCATGACCACCACATCCTTTTCCCCAATTTTTCTAGGTCAATTTCATAGTACGAGGACTTGACAATCCAATAACAGAATTTAAAGATACCTCAGTTGGCACTTCACCGGTGGGCGAAGTGGGGGATTCGCTGGCGTCGAACTCGGTGTCTGCATCTTCATCATCGTCGACCAGAACAACGTTCATTTCCTTTCCCCGGCACCGATGACCCAGGGACCATTTGTCGTCACACCGATAGCAAAGCCCTTTTGCTTTCTTATCCTGCCATTCCTTTTCAGTGAGTCGTTTAATTGCACCAAAGAGTTTAGGAGACGTGCTGCTGTACTTTGGGCTAGAAATAGAAGACTGTGATTCTCCAGCCCAAGTCTTCGGCCCAGTGATGCTACTGTGGTTTCCAATTGAGGGTGAATAAGTGGGGCTAGGACTCTTATAAGAAGAATAAGGCCCAAACTTCTGTTGGCTGCCCCCCCTTTTCTTGCACCCGACTATCCGATTTTTTTCCTCGATCCGTCCCGCCATCTCCATGGCTTGCTCCAAGTTAAGTGGGTTTAGTAAATTTAACTCAACTTTCACCTCCTCTTTTAACCCATTCACAAATTGACCTAATAGCAACGTTTCTGGAATTCTGTCCAGGGGAGCTGCCATTTCAATAAATTTCCTTCTGTACTCTGCCACCCCCGCCGTCTGTGACGTCGCCAACCACTGTTCATACAACGAACCTCCATGTTCCGGTCGAAATTGGCGAAGTAGGAAGGATTTTAAGTCGTCCCACAACCTAATGGGTCGTCGCTTATTCTCCCACTGCCACCATCGGAGTGCGTCACCCTCCATCGCCACCACAGCAGCCTCCAACCTCTCTTCCTCAGACAATCGATAAAACGAGAAATATCGCTCCACCCGAAGAATCCACCCATCAGGGTCAGTTCCATAAAAAACGGGCATGTCAAGTTTTCTGTACTTCCAGTTTCCCCCACCGGGGCCATTTCCCCGGTACATCCCACCGCCGGCGTTGCCACCATCACTTCCTTCCAAGCCTCCAAAACCGTCACTCCACCGCCCCAGTCCATTACCCTCGGTTGCGTGAAGTCCTCCACCACGATTCCCACTATTTTCCGGCGGTCCCTCCGGCGTAACTCGTGACACTTGCAGGGTCGAGATCGCCGACTTGATTTCTTCCTGGAATTTATGCTGGTCGACCTTCAGTTGGTTGACCAACAACTCTTGACTTTCTCTGTCTCGATTCAACCTCCCTTCTAACCTCACACCCAAAGCTTCCATGTCCTCTCCTACCTTCTTCGCGACCCCCGATTGTCCCTCTTGGATCTGCTCTGTCATGGTCTCGCGCGAGGAAGAGATCGCTGCCGCAATCGCCTTCTCCAATGCTCGATCCACGCGCTCCGATATGGTTTTGTCCACACCGGCGAGTTTCTCCTCCACTATCTCAATGCGCTGGTTGGCGTTTGAAGGTGCCATGATCGACTGCTCTGATACCACTTGAGATGAACTTGCTTCACCTACAGTTATCAAAAGTCCAACGGAGAAGAAATACGAAAGGAAAATAGATGGAGTTTGTATTTCAGCAAAAGAAAGATACAGAATTACTGAGTATTCGAGAAACTCAGCTCCTCTCCACTAAGGATAACTTTCTACAAAATAATTCCCCACCTTTTCTCTCTCTTCTCTCCCCTTTTATTCTCATCATCCACTACTGCTCCTGTAACAACTCAGTAACAAAATGATTGTTTCCTAACAGAATTGTTCCCTAACCAATTCAGCATCTTTCCCACTCACTTGTTACTTGGCTCTCCTTTCTTTTTGCGCCTTGAATACGTCAGCATGACAGATGGCCTTTCTTGATTCATCATAGTTCACCAAGATGATGTTTGGTACCATCTAGGCAATTGGTGACTTAATTATGGCACCTTTTTCATGTTTGTCTCTAGAAAATTATGAATTCACCATTTTGTTGTAATTTATGTTATCTGAACTTGGGTATAATGTTTTGAGTATTCAATCTTCGTAATGAAACGTGACTCTTTTTGGGGATACAGGATTTTGGTTGAAAATCTTGAAATGCAACTCTATAATTAAAATTCTAATTCCAATAATATAATGCATCCTTATCAATTGGCATATGTTCTACATTTTATGTTTTCAAAAAAAAATGGTATTACACATGATATATTTTCTACCTCTCTCTATGTTCTTCGGATTTGATATGATAATATTGAATTTATCAAATATATAATTCCTTAGTGATTTACCTACACCTTTTTATTCACATATGTTTTCTTTCTTTTGGGAGTTATAATTTTTTTGGTAAAGTAGAAAAAAACTTAACAATTCAACACTTCTCCTATGGGGAGAAAATAAAACTAGGCTAGGTCTCTAGGATGGTTACCTTAAAGCATTTTTTCGAATGATGGGGGAGAAGGCTTCAAATTAAATGGTAATATTGGTCACTTGGGGTTAAGCCACCTCTCTTCGGCTCATCAGGGAGAGGGCTTGTGAATAAGAGGTGAACTTTTTTGTGGCGTTCTCGAGGACCAATGACGCTCACATGGTGGATTGTGAAGAGCTTGGGAAACCAGCAAACAAAGATGGGTGATAGTTTCCTAAATGAACTAGTTTCCTAATAACAGAACCCCATGTTGTCTCTCAATTGGCTAGGTTGGAGCCATCAAAAGTCAACTTTTAAGAACTATGGGGGAGGTCACCGATATTATTGGTGTGACAAAATTGGAGTACTTTAGCCAATTCATGGTAAGAAGACTAGACTTAAAATGACTTTATGAGAAAGTATTCCAGTCGTCCCAAAATGTATCCTCTGAAAAATAAACTTCTTGAGTGAGATATGTAGTGGTGGACCTATAAATTTTTGGTTTGGGTAGACCATAGACATAATTATGAGTAACTATTAGGTAAAATATTTTAACTTAATGGTATAAGAACATGTAATATTATTAAGCGACCATATAGATAACAAGTTGTTTAATATATAAAATATGGAACAAGAAACTACTATTATAGACTATTAGAGTGTGTACATAGTTTCTTTGTGTCTAAGCACAGTTTTTCGCTGGAAGAAATAGTGTGTATAAACAAATTCTATAAGCAAGCTTCAATGTTGTTCATTATTTTTCAAAACGAAAAATGTTGCAGACTTCTTTGTCGATAGAGGTCACTTGTATGTGATTGATTCCTACCTATAGCTTTGACGCTCTTGATACAGAGTTATTGAGGATGAATTAGGCTGAGTTACTTAATGACCTAACATACTATATTTTACCTCAAAAAAATTGAAAAAAAATGTAAAGTAATTTAAAAAATGGGGTAAATTGAATCTTAAGGACGAGAGAGATAGGATGACAAAAGGATAGTGAAGCTCTAGAAGGAAAAAGAAAAGATGTTCAAATCAATAGAAAACAAAATTATAAAGAAAAGGAGAAAAAAGGGAACTTCTTTCAGAATAATATTAATTTGAGCTCAAGAGTTTGGTCTTGATATAGCCACACCACACTCTTAATTTATTTACTACAAAGAGGTGTGCCATCTACACCGGAACAAACTGATGTTTATGGTTTGGCCAAGATTTACTTACTGATTTTCAAGATGACGGGCGGCCAAGGCCTACCCAAGCCCCTCTGGATCCACCTCTGGAGATATGCAAAATTAAGCTCACATTAAATAACTTGTTTTTAAAAAGTTCCCCTAATTAGAAAATTTGTTGAATTTTTATGTAGGTTTTCTGCATATGTTATTAGTATCCAATTCAATCAGATTAGGGCAACTTGATAATATTACATATTCTTCAGCATTAATACATACTCTTGAAAGATTAATGAGGAAGAAAGCACTAGATAGTTCATCAATTTCTAATCTCAGTGTCGGATTCTTGGCATGGCATTGACATAATTTCTATGACTACCTACCAGTCTCTGACCTTTCTATCACGTAATGATGATGGAAGGGAAAAGCTTTAGTGGTATCTTCACTATAACCTTGGAGGAAGAGTAGTCAGGAATATCAGGCTTTCCAACACTTTAAAGGACACTTGAATGGAAGATAGAGATTAAGGATTTGTTGTGCCATTTTTCAAGAACTTTATCATTCCTCCTCATAAGCAGTATGGCTATCATGATCAATAGGAAAGAAGCCTACGAGTTCTATTTCAGCTCCAAGTTTTCTTTGCAGCAATTATAATGGTACACTGATTTCGCTAATCTAATTGACAATTCGAGTATATTCATGAATGTAATAACATGTGGTCTTCTAACATTTAACAATATATGTTGTGCTTAAAGTTGTGGCTAAACTTATTACCTGTTATTGGTGATTCCTACCTTCTGACTAGTGATAGCATTATAAGAATACCCCCTTCACCCATCTAGCAAAGGTGCCACTTTTGAGTAGTGACTCCTTGAGACATCACAGCAAGGTAACAGGTTTCTTACCTGAAATATTTTTACATGGTGAAGCTATTTTCCACACCCGTGTTTATATATCAAGCCCAAAATTGACCTCATATGGCTCCAATGAAATTAGGAAAGTGAACTTACACTTTGTGAATGATGTTGGGGTGTATCAAAGTGTCCAATCTTTTTTAGAGTACTTGCATTTCACAATTCTGACTAGCTTACCTCTAGTATGCTAGAGTTATTGTTTTAGGAATTTATCTTATCGCTTTTAGTGCATGTTAAAAAAATATCTTCATCACTTGTCATTCTCGAGCTATATCTGAACTTGGAAGAAAGAAGCCAATTGCAGATTGTATGTCTAATCAGAAATTGATATTCATTCTCGGTGTCAAATCCTCGCAAGTCTCATGTGATTCTATTTCATACACACTCTGTGAGATACAAAGCTACCCTTGGAATAAAAATGTCATTCCCTGTTTAGCTCCGTGAAGTACCTATTAAAAGAAAAAGGTTTCTGTGAAGTAGTCTCATGCCAGTCTGTGCCTAAATTCTTAGTGGTCTTTCCTCCAGCTACTTAACTTGGCTTGCTTTGTTGTTGATATTCAATATTTGAGTTGTTGATGTGCTCTTCAAGTTATGGAATGGAAATGGAATTTGCACTAGGCTTGATTTTAGAATACAGTAGATAGTCGTTTAATTTATATTTCCATCCAGTGCAGCATCTATTGGAAGGGCTTTTCTGTCTTCACTGCAACCATGTAAAGCGACAAATGATGATTTGGGGAGAGCTGTAACTGGTGAAAGCATATTGTTGAACAAACAGAGCTTGGAACGAGAGTTAGAAATTGCTATTGAGCAAGAGAACTATGCTGAAGCTGCAAGGATCAGAGACAAAATCCGAGTTCTTCATGAAGACAGTGAGGCTTCTGTACTTTATGCAAATGCTCGGTTTTATAATGCCTTTAGAATTGGAGATCTTGCCTCTATGCAAGCCCTTTGGGCTAAAGGGGATAACGTGTGCTGCGTGCATCCTGGTGCTAGTGGAATATCTGGTTATGAACTTGTAATGCGGAGCTGGGAATATGTATGGGTAGATTATGAATTTCCATTGGAGATTGAGCTAAGAGATGTTCAAGTGCATGTGAGAGGAGAACTTGGATATGTCACTTGTGTGGAATTGGTTAAAACTAAAGGCAGCAGCTGGGGAAGACAATTTGCCACGAATGTTTTTGAAAAAGTTGATGGTCAATGGCTTATTTCTATCCATCATGCGTCTCCGGTTGACTTGTGATTAGAATGGGTGACGAGTTGGTAGCAAGTGAAGTACGAAAATGGGTGACGAATTACTAGCGAGTGAAATACATCTTATGTGCGTTTAATTATGTCTGACGTTGTACATTGTATTGTAGTCAGTATTTATTTTTAGTTAGTTGCTTGTAAACGTTCTTTCTCTTGTAGCAAAATGAAACAAATACTGTCTTCTCCCAATTAGTATTGACCATGGCGTTCATTTTCATACTCTGAACCATTGATTAGATTTCTTTTCCTTAATCAAAAGACTCGGTAATGAGTAAACCTATAGAGAGGGACACTTTTGGTATTGCATAACTAGATAGTTTTAATAGTAGCTTGAATGATAAGTTAGGAAGTTACTGAGGAAATATTTTTATATATAAATGACATTAGGACGATAAGTTATGTTGAAAATTGTAATGAGAAATTAGTATTTTTTTACTTGGAGAGCGCTATTCCTCTTGAGCGATTGGCAAGGTTTCTTTCAAATTGATTCAACTCATCTTACATAGTCAAAACCTAATATGGATCATTCAAAGTCATCTTATAGTCAACTGGTTCTATGCTAGACAAAAAGCAAAAGGAGGCACAAAAGTATTCATAAACAGGTGTTCTCATTGAACTCCGTTATTAATATCACTTATGATTTTATCAGTGGGATGAAAAGATTGATATCTAAAACTATTCGAAACTAACTCATTTTGTGCCCTTGACTCAACATGACTGGACCTAGCTTGCACTCGACAACATGCAAGTTGAATCTCATATATGTGCTAGGTTGCAAAGTGGATCTTTGCGCATTACTTACATGTTCCTTATTAAGGTTACCATCGTTTTGCACAGTGGTCCCCCCCCTGAGGCACTTATATGTCAACTTTACCATCAACTTCTGATTCCCCTCAAACATAATTCTTTCCTTGTTCTTGATCAAGTCCTCCACCATCAACATTTGGTGAGCCCTGTTTCCTCTTCTTGTTCCTGAGGGGAACCAGTTAGCTGTTCTCCATTGAACTCGAGCATTCCAATGATATCGCCTCTCCCCACCTCTGCAATCTCATAAGACATCAAATTCATCAAAGATCACATGGACACTCTCCTCCACAAACATGATCCTCTTATTGAACACCTTGTATGTTTTACTTTGAGAAGAATATCCAAGAAAGATTACATTATCACTCCTATGGTCGAACTTATTAAGCTGTTTCTTCCCATTATTATGCACGAAATACTTGCACCCAAAGATACGGAAATGTGGAATATTAGGTTTTGTACCCTTTAGAAGTTCATATGAAGTTTTACTCAATTTAGGTCTAATGAGAACACGATTTAGAATCACTAGTAGAAAAATGATAATTTTTCGTCTCCCTATTTACGTCGAACAAAAGAAAGACTCATGCAAATGTTCAGGAACAAATGATTTGCATCGGATATTAACAAAGATCCGATGCAAATAACCACAACAAATGAGTCAAAAGAAGATTTGTGTTGCCCAAGTGTGCGACGCAGATGATGAAAGGCCAAGATTTTTAAATTTGACAATGTGTGTAGGATTCTCACGAGTGTGCGCATAGATGGCATTAAATAAGTTTTGGGCCATGATTTGCGTCGGATGGGCCACGAGATACGACGCAAATCATAAGGTGCGCGTTCAGGGTTTATTTCCAAATCCTCACTTCCTCCCGCTGTTTTCTCACACTTTAAAACCCCACCTTCATCTCTCTGACTCTCACACTTCAGAACTCCACCTCATCTCTATTTCGCATCTCATCTCTGTTTCGCATCTTATCTCTCTCTCACCTATCTTCTCATCTCTCTTTCAAATTTCAACAACGAAGTGCGTTCGCGGTGTTCTATGGCGAATGTGGCGGTTTTCCAGCAAAGAGAGGAGAGAGACAGTGAGCAAAGCAGAAGGAAGAAAGTGCGACAAATGGTGGTGAAGCGGGAAAAATAGATCTTTGGTTTAAGGATGGGATTCGACAGAGGAGCAGCGAGCGACGACAATTCGACCTCAGACGAGTGCAACGACATTCGAACCTTCGGTGGTAAGTTACCTTAGATTACTAATTTTGAATTTTCTGATTCAATTTCTATCAATTATAGAGTTTAATTCATTTGAGTTGAACTTTATATTGATCTATTTCAGGTTATCAAAAGGGTTGGAGATCTGAGTAGTGTTCAAACAGATTGACTTTTTTTTAATATAAAATGGATGATTTGCGTCACACAAAGACAAATATGCGACGCAGGGGTGCTGTTGGTGCTGGGGTTCAAGGGTCATGTGCGTCGGACTATGCAGTACATTCGAAGTAAATAGCACAAAATTTGCGCCGCGTTCTGATCCGACGCACATCACATCACTCGAATTTGCGTCGAGTGTTGTGGCGTCGGACCGATGTCTGACGCAAATGGTGGTCACATGTCCAACGCAAATTATTAATTCTGTACTAGTGAATATAGCATGCAATGTTTACACCTTCCCTCCAAAAACTCTTAGGGAGACCACATTCAATAAGTATCGTCCTCGTCATCTCCTCTAGAGTTTTATTATTTCTTTTAACTACACCATTTTTTTGTGGTGTTTTGGGGGCATAAAAGTTGTAACTTACCCCATGCTCTCTACACAATTCAATAAAAGCTTGAATTATTAAACTTAGTTCCATGTGTTGTGAGAAATAGAGAGAAAGTTATGCAAATATATCAGAGAGTATTGTATTGCATTGATGTGTAAAACTGATTTCTTACACCGATGTATTTATAAGCAAAGTTTTCTACTGTGCACAATTGCAAAGTTTTAATACGGGAGAAAATTACCTGACATGCATTAAATGCACGCAGGAAATATGGACTTCCCGCATATGTGAACAGTGGACTTCACACATGTAAACAGTGGAATTGTTCATTCCACTGTTTCTCAACACTCCCCTTGAATGTCCACTTATAAGTCATAATAGACGTTGTCTCATTAAGAATCTTTGTTAGGAAAAATCCCGTGGGAAAAATCCATAACTAGGGAAAGAGTACAACTATTATGTATCCTTATATGCTTAAAATCAACTGCCTCATTAAAAACCTTGTCAGGAAAAACCCAGTGGGATAAAAACCTGATCGAAGGGAAAAAGAGTGCAGCGCATATAATACTCCCCCTGAATCTAGCATATATCATGAAGATGACGCATTCCAATTTTTCGGACTAATTCTTCAAATTTCTTCGCCGGAAGGGATTTGGTGAATAAATCTGCAAGATTCTCACATGATTGGATTTGTCGAATGTTGATCGTCCCTTCCTTTTGGAGGTCATGAGTGAAGAAGAGCTTTGGTGATAAATGTTTAGTTCTGTCTCCTTTGATGTACCCTTCGCTTACTTGGGTGATGCATGCAGTATTGTCTTCGTAGATGATAGTTGGATTTGTTGTTATTGTTTCCATCCCCATTCTTCTTGGATATTCTTGATCATTGACCTTAGCCATACACATTCCCTTCCAGCTTCATAAAGAGCAATTAATTCCGCATGATTTGATGATGTGGCCGTCAAAGTCTGCTTTGTAGATTTCCAAGATATTGCAGTACCTCCATAAGTGAATACATATCCGGATTGAGACTTAGCCTTTTGTGGGTCTGAGAGGTAGCCAGCATCTGCATATCCAATGAGTGACGCATTGGGTCTTGACTGATAGAATAATCCGAGATCTTGTGTTCCTCGAAGATAACGTAATAAGTGTCTGACTCCATTCCAATGTCTCTTGGATTGTGCATTGCTGTATCTAGCTAACAAGTTTACTGAAAAAGCTATGTCAGGTCGAGTATTGTTAGCCAAGTACATTAAAGCACCAATTGCACTTAGATATGGTACTTCAGGACCAAGAATCTCCTCGTTTTCTTCTCGTGGTCTGAATGGATCATCTTTCTCATTCAGGGAACGCACTACCATTGGAGAACTTATTGGGTGGGCTTTGTCCATGAAAAAACGTTTCAGGATTTTTTCTGTATAGTTTGATTGATGGACAAAAATCCCATTTCTTAGATGTTCCATTTGCAGGCCAAGGCAAAATTTTGTCTTCCCGAGATCTTTCATCTCAAATTCTTTCATCAAGTATTTTGCAGTCGCTTCAAGTTCTCTAGGAGTTCCGATAATGTTCAAATCATCGACATATACAGCAATGATCGCGAATCCTGATTTAGATCGCTTAATGAAAACACAGGGACTGATTTGATTATTTTTGAATCCTTCTTTCAATAGGTATTCACTAAGACGATTATACCACATTCTTCCAGATTGTTTTAACCCATAGAGTGATTTTCTCAATTTTATTGAGAACATCTCTTTGGGCATGCAATTTTCTGGTAGTTTTAGTCCTTCAGGAACTTTCATATAAATATCTGTGTCAAGTGAGCCATACAAATATGCGGTCACTACATCCATCAATCTCATTTGCAATCCTTTCGAAACTGATAAACTTACCAGAAATCTTAGTGTAGTTGCATCGACTACTGGAGAATATGTCTCATCATAATCAATCCCTGGCATTTGCGAAAGCCTTGGGCTACTAATCTTGCCTTATATCTAGTAACCTCATTTTTCTCATTTCGTTTTCTCACGAATACCCATTTGTACCCAACTGGTTTTACACCTTTTGGTATTTGGGTTATTTGACCGAATACTTCACGTTTTTCAAGTGATCTCAATTCTGCTTGAATTGCCTCTTTCCATTTTGGCCAATCTTTTCTACGGCGACATTCATCAACTGTATTTGGCTCTACATCATTTTCATCGTATGTCATTTCAACCGCTATCGAGTAAGCAAAAATTTCATTCAAGACAACATCTTTTCGATTCCATTGTCTCTTTGTAGAAACATAATTAATTGAAGTTTCATTGTTGTCTACGCTTTCATGTTCCTTTTCTTCTGGAACACGTTTCTCTTCATTTTTGTTTTCATCATGCTCTGTTGGGAGATTTATATTAATTTCGTTCGTTGTCTCCCCTTGCCTTTTCATTTTTCTCTGTTTTAAATCTTTAGAACCGGGTGGTCTGCCACGTTTTCGACGTGCTATTGACTCATTTTCAATTGCCTTATTGTCATTAGGAATTTCAATCCGTTCCGGAGCATTCGCAGCAGGTACATGTGACTTTGTCACTTTCTTAGAATCTGTGAATGCATCTGGCAATTGGTTTGCAATACTTTGCAGATGAACAATTTTCTTGACTTCTTGTTCACATGAATTTGTTCTCGGGTCCAGAAACGACATTTGCGATGCGTTCCATGTAATTTCCGATTTTATATTTTGTGGGTCCACTTTCTCTCCCCCTAAGGATGGGAATACCGACTCATTAAAATGACAGTCGGCAAATCGAGCCGTAAATAGATCACCAGTTGTTGGCTCTAAATATTTGATAATTGATGGAGATTCAAATCCAACATATATTCCCATCCTTCTTTGTGGACCCATTTTAGTACGTTGGGGCGGAGCAATAGGTACATGTACAGCGCACCCAAAAATTCTCAAATGTGAGATATTCGGTTCTCGACCAGATACTAATTGTAATGGTGAGAATTTGTGATAGGCTGTCGGCCTTAATCTTATCAATGTTGCCGCATGTAATATAGCATGACCCCAAGTAGTAGATGGCAATTTTGACCTCATTATTAATGGTCTTGCAATTAATTGTAGTCTTTTGATTAATGATTCAGCAAGACCATTTTGTGTATGTACATGAGGTACAGGGTGCTCAACAATAATCCCAATAGACATGCAATAGTCATTAAATGTTTGGGATGTAAATTCCCCAGCATTGTCTAATCTTATTTTCTTTATTGTATGATCTGGGAATTGAGTTCTTAATCGAATTATTTGAGCCAAAAGTTTTGCAAATGCAACATTTCTGCTTGACAGAAGGCTCACATGTGACCATCGAGTAGAGGCATCAATTAATACCATGAAATAACGAAATGGTCCACATGCAGGATGAATAGGCCCACAAATATCTCCTTGAATTCTTTCTAAAAACATTGGAGATTCAGTGGCAATCTTATTTATAGATGGTCTGATTATCAATTTGCCAAGTGAGCATGCAGAGCATGTTAATTCATTTGACCGAGGAATTTTGACATTCTTTATAGAGTGTCCATTTGAGTTTTCAATGATTCTATGCATCATTCCTGTGCCAGGATGGCCTAATCGGTCATGCCATAGAGTAAATGATTTTCTATTATCTAACTTCTGGTTAGATATCATATTAATTTCAATCGGACGTATATCTATGCGATATAGTCCCGAGGAAATTGCTGGCAATTTTTCATAGATGTATTTCTTGCCGTTTTTCTCTGCCGTTAGGCATATGAATTCCTCTTTGTTCACTGTCATTGTTTCCAAATGGTAACCATTCTGACGTACATCTTTGAAACTTATGAGGTTCCTTCGAGATTTACTCGAATATAATGCGTCATTAATTATCAATTTTGTCCCATTTGGAAATATAATGCAAGCTTTTCCAGAGCCTTCAATTAGCTTGGCTGTCCCAGAAATTGTACTAACATTTGCTTGGAATATTGTAAGTTTTGAAAAATACTCTTTATTTTTCAATATGGTGTGTGTTGTCCCACTGTCCAGGAGACATTGTTCTTTAGTTCCAACTTCTGATGAATTCATATCTTCATAAATAATAAATACGATGATTAGTATAAGAAAAATACGTATTTTTATTAATAATAAAGGAACAAATACATGAAAGTGGATATTGAAGCAGTTGAAATAAACTAAGCACATTAATCGATTGTGATCTAAACAAACTTATTTTCAACTTCAGCATCATCCATAAAAAAATCTGAAACATCAAGGCTGGGCATGGATGTAGTGGCTTCATTAACAAAGTTTGCTTCAGCATTTTTTCCTTTGTTTTTTATTGAAGCTTGATATAGATCTACCAAATGTTTGGCAGTACGACATGTGCGGCCCCAGTGCCCAGTCATGCCACATCTATGGCAAGTATCATTTCCTTTATAGGACGTCTGCCTTGATTTCCAGATGATTGTCCCCAATTTTTATCAGAATGTTTAAAATTATTATTTCTTGGGGAAAATCGGCCTCTTCCACGTCCACGCCCTCGGCCACGGTAATTACCACGTCCTCTCCCACGACCGTTGTAATTACCGCGTCCACCACTATGTATAGCATTTGCTTCTGGTGGATTAGAGCTTTCTATCATTTATCTCATGAGTGGCTGAAGACCCCGTAGGTCTAAGATTATGATTTTTCAGCAAAAGATCATTATTTTGTTCAGCCACAAGTAGTACTGAGATTAGCTCAGAGTACTTTTTGAAAGCTCTGAACCTGTATTGTTCTGCCAATATGATATTAGAGGCGTGGAAAGTGGAGAGCGTTTTGTTTATCATTTGCTCTTCTGTGATGGGATGATCACAATATCTTAACAATGATACAATTCTAAACAATGTTGAATTGTAATCACTGACCGTTTTAAAATCCTGGAACCTCAGATTGGTCCAGTCATAATGTGCCTTTGGGAGAAGCACATTTTTGTGATGCCCATATCTTTCATTTAGGCTATCCCATAGTTCTTTTGGATCATCCACAAGTAGATATTCACTTTTTAAACTTTCATGTAAATGATGTCTTAGGAGGACTAAGGCTTTTGCCTTTTCTTGTACAGTCGCAATTTTAACTGATGCGGCTGTTGTAGTTGCATCCCCTTGTTGGGTTGTCACATCTTTAATTGTATGTTCCAGTCCTTGGGCCTTTAAATTCATTTGGGCGTCCACCGTCCATTCTAAAAACTTTTGCCCAGATAGATCTAGTATGTTAAATTGTCTTTTCACTAGATCTCCCATTCTTTTGACTACAAATAGGTAAATATTTGAAATTAGTAATGATGATAAATCACATATATATATTATCTCCCCCTGATTTATATCATTATTATTATAGATAAATAATACAAACAAAAAAAACTAAAAATAGCGTACAACAATAATGAAGCTAAGCAAAAAAAACAAGAAAATACCAAAAATAGAAACAAAATGCAACAAGTGAATAAACAAAAAAACTTCCTAAAATGCACTTAAAGACAAAAAAAATTGATATTCATGTGCATTTTTCGCCATTCTTCCGGGGGAAATTTTTTTTTTTGTCTCCTATTTATGTATTAGGAGATATATCATTAATGCCATGAGGAGGAAAAAGAAACCGGCTATAAGAAATAAGTAGAGTTTTATTTTCCTAAAATCCTCTTCAAAAGAGGAAGATGAGGGTGGAGGACGGTTGTCGTCGGCGTTAAACATGGTGGCCGGAAGGTTGAGGAAGAAGGAAAAAAATTTGTGGGTTTAGAGAAAAAAAATCGGAAGAAGATAAGGGATATGTGGTGAAAATGGGGATGGTAATCCGCTTTTATAGAGGTTATCCTCTAACTGTGCAGTTCATATACAGTTAAAAAATATCAACGCAATAAAATTCTAATATTGACAAATATATATTAGAGCATGCTAGTAAATTGGTAATATAATATATGTAACTATAAATGCAAAAAAAGTAGAAGATTAGAGACAATAATATATAATAATGTTCTGAATGCTTGTTCCCTGCATACATACGACATTATTGCACATATAAGACATAATAATGCTATCATTCACTAGGCCGTCCATATAGGTGGCAATAAAAAAATTAACCTGTCCATATAGGCGGTTTAAGAGCAGATAAAATAAAATAACGTAAATAAAATGTCCTTGCCCTCCATGAAGGTGGCGTTAAAATTATTTGTTTTCTGCGTTAGTAGTATGGTGACGTTTACTACTAGTTTCTTCCTGTTCATCTCTATCTCTTTTATTACTGGGCGGAGGTTGATTTTCAGCTGGTTGTATAGGAGGGTTATTATTGGTGTTGGGAACAGGGGTTTGTGGGTTTTCTCTGGTATGTTTAGTATTTGTTACGGTTACTGGGTCGGGGCTGTATTACAGTTCCCCTCGCTGGGTTGGTAGTGAATGGCACATTGTTTCGCTCTATCCAAAAATAAATACCCGAGACAGAGACATTGTGTAAAACAATGTTAATCCCGTTACTTTGTTGGTCCATGTTCGGGTAGTATAAAGGTTGGGCTTGGAAAAAAAATTTAAACTTAAAAACAAAATGGATGTAAAAATTTTAAAGATACCTTAAAAAAATTTCCGGTAGAACACTCGTGCTGATAACGTGTTGTGAGAAATAGAGAGAAAGTTATGCAAATATATCAGAGAGTATTGTATTGCATTGATGTGTAAAACTGATTTCTTACACCGATGTATTTATAAGCAAAGTTTTCTACTGTGCACAATTGCAAAGTTTTTAATACGGGAGAAAATTACCTGACATGCATTAAATGCACGCAGGAAATATGGACTTCACGCATATGTGAACAGTGGACTTCACACATGTAAACAGTGGAATTGTTCATTCCACTATTTCTCAACACCATGATCAGATTTTATTGCAACCAGTTGATGATTTAACTAGTTGTGTACCTGTTTTACTAGTGTGAGAAACTCATAAAAAGTCTTATCCTTTGATTGCAAAAAAATAACACAGGTAGATCCAGAAAAATTATCAACCAAAACACATAAAAACTTGTTACAATTCCGACTTCGCACACGCATAGGACCACATAAATCAATATGCACAAGTTCGAAAGGTCTGGTGGTACACTTCACACTTTTTGGCTTAAAAGAGGATTTTGCATGTTTCCCCCTTGGCATATTTCAAACAAACTTTGTCAATCTTGTACGTAATAATGTTTGGAAGTCCAATCACTAAATTAGATCTAACACTAGTAGCAAAATGATAATTTGCGTCTCCCTATTTGCGTCGAACAGAAGAAACACTGACGCAAATGTTTAGGAACAGACTATTTCCGTCACATGTTAATAAAGGACCGGCGCAAATAAGCACAACAAATTAGTAAAAAGAAGATTTGCGTCAGATGTTTCGGGAGCACGCGATGCTGATGATTAAAACTAATTGCGTCGGATGGACCCAAGGTGTGTTGCATATTCGTGAGGTGGTAAATCTGCGTCGTATGGACTTTAGGTCTGACGCACATCACCAACACATTTCGCCCTTTTATGTTTTGGGTTTTAGCGTCTCAGAATTAATAATATCTCATTCTCTAATAAACCGTCTCTCTCTTCTCTGACCTAGATATATCTTCTCTCTCTCTTTGCTTGAGCGCCTTTCATCTCTCCTCTAACCACTTAAATCGCCTCTCATCTCTCCTCTAACACCTAAATCTCCTCCCATCTCTCTCAGCTCGTTGCCTGAATTTCGCGTCTCATCTATCTCAACTTGCCGCCTAATTTCATCCACTCAACTGTTGTGAGGTGCGAAGTCAGCACTCTAAATTCACCCGACTGCTGTGATGTGCGAAGGAAAACTACAAGATGTAAAGTCGAGTAGTTTAGGCAAACACTCGAAATGAAAACTCTAAATTCACTCGAACCCTAGCCTCTTATCACTCAACTCGCCACTGATTTTGAGTGTTGTGATGTGCGAAGTTGAGTAAATTTAGGGTTCGACTGAGTTTAGGGTTTTGGGTAACAACAATTCGAATGTTGTGATGTGCAAAGTCGAAGAAGGTGTGCGAAGTCGAAGAAGCATCAAGGTTCCATAATTTTTTTACATTAGTTTCTAGTGTTCTAAGTTAGTTTTACATTATGTTTTATAGTTCGTACTTGAACTGAATTAGATTTATTGTTTAATTGAATGTTTGATGGTTGATTTTTTAGATCTGAATTAGGGTTTTATATTTTTAGATCTGGATTGTTATTTACTACTCAAAGCGTGGTTGATTTTTAAACTATTAGGTAATTAGGTCTATGCTTGATACACCTTTTTTTTGAGGTAAACTGTTGTCTGGGATTTTTTTTAATTTTATATAGATAGCTCAATTTTTTTAGGTTTAATTCAGATTTCAGATTTGTATATTGGTTCGATTCAGATTTCATTTTTGTATTTCATTATTCCTGGATACATGATTTTTTTAAAAACAAAATTTATCAATTTGCGTCGGATGTAAGACAAAGTCCGACGTAAATAGACTTTTTCTTTTAAAAAAAATGGTTGATTTGCGTCAGACTTTGTATTACATGTGATGCGAATGATGCTGGTGATGTTGGGGCTCAAAGGTCATGCACGTCGCACTCCACTTGCCATCCGACACAAATAGCTTTCATCTGCGTTGTTTTCGCATCCGACGCATATCATGTCTCTGTCATTTGCGTCGAGACTTGTGCCGTCGGACCGACGTCCGATGCAAATGATGGTCCCAGGTCCGACGCAAATCAATGATTTTGCACTAGTGTAAATTTGTTCAAGAGTGACAAGGTGGCATGACCAAATATCTTTGAAAACACTTTCAAATAAATGGAATTGCTCTTCAAAATATTGTCCAATATAGTAATATAAATGTCATCTTTTCTGGCTCCATCACAAAATAGCTCACTTGTTTGAGGATTAACTATGTGACAAAGGTCATCTTGAAACTCAACTCGATCGCCTTTATCACGCAGTTGGGAAATGCTCAATAAATTGTGATTTAAGCGATCCACATAATATAATATATCAATATCTTGTTAAAGTGACTTACCAACCTTAGCAACACTAACATTAATCGTACCTTTGATGTTTTCTCCAAAGGTACCACTTCCACCATCATAGGTTGTGATTCAGAGGAATTACTTCCTATCCTTGGACATGTGTCTTGAGCATCCACTATCCAAATACCAAAAGGTATTGCCTTTCACTTACTTACAAGAACAACCAAACATTAAATTTAGGAACCCATACTTTCTTGGGTCCCTTTCCATAAAGGGTTGACTCGAGCTGGTCCTTCCTGACCCAGACCAGCTTAAGATGTTTGTTGTTTCTCTTTATACTTTTCTTCCTAGCAGGAAAACTAAAAATCTTGTCCATTCATGCCTCAATGATAGCACACATGCGTCCTTTTCAAAACCATACTTACCTCTTTTGAATTCATCGATCCAAGTGGTTTCCCTAGGGGTTACCGGTTTTAATTTGATAAAACCTTGCTAACGTACTTTGTTGTAATCTAATTGGTTAAACTACAACGCCTAATAAATTCAGACGAAAAACATTAAATAGAACAAGACGTGCAATAATTTATCTGCTAATTAAAGCCAAATATTCCCATTCACATCATAAACTTCTAGAATAAACTTTTATAACACATATAGAATAATCCAGGCAGGACAATTAGGGAAAACACAAAGATGATTACCTCCATGAGATCCTGCTAAAACTGAAGATGAAAAAACGTCACTAGTACCTACTTTAGATATAAGAACTAAACTATAACCCTATAAGGGGGTTGGCTAGGCTAAAATAAGGCTACGCTAGAAAGAAAGTTGGAAGTTGTTGTGTGTTGTGTTTGTTGTCTTTTGCTTGATCCTCTCACTTGAATTTATACACCAATATGATACTTAAATCCCATACATCTTTGGAGGGAAGTGATTTAAATCATCTTTGATTCAAATCATAAGTGCTTTTCTGGCGCTGAAGTATACATGTTCTTGATACCCACATAGCTTGCCTCATGATCGTGCTGTTAACTGCCCATCTCTTCGTCTTTGTTTGACTTCCATCTCCTGAATACTTTAATTGAATTGGTCCTTGACTTTTGTTGACCTTCTTTCATGGGCTTCTGATGTATATTCGATGAGCTAAGTTAGTACAAGACGCCTAGTATGCTTAGGAGTACTATATCTCGATCTATGACTCGATATTAGCAAGATTTAATCAGGCAATTGATCAAGTTGCAAGATTAATAATAATAACACTAATCGATTAAAGATATTAATAACTAATCAAAGCATCAATAACATCAATTAAGATTCATAGTATATAAATATGGATTCCCAAACCCTGTACATAAAAACTACTCAATCATGAATTATAATAATAAAATCTAAGTCTACAAAAGAAAACATAATAAATCAAGAAATGAAACTAATATAACTCATGAATTAATTAAGAACATGAAAAACTAGGGTTTGCAACTAAAGATAGAGAGAAAAAGATGAAATCTAAACAAGAAATAAAATATAACGTAATGAGCGAGAGGAAGAAGAGAGAGAGAGTCGTAATTCCTAATATAAATAATATTAAGTAACACTAGGAAAATAAGTTAGAAGATAAATAAAGTCGATAAATTCATTAAATAGATAGAAATATTGATCCGCACGCACGAGGATAGATTCTAGCAGAAATAGTCCCGAATTCGGAAAGGCATAACATTTTGATTAAAAGGCTCCACATGGTCTGCCATCTATCGTTGGAAAGCTCTTTAAGTGCAATTTTCAGATTTTCTAGAATTATTCAATTATAAAAAGTACATCAAAAGTTATGGTCAGAAGAGCAGACATAACTTCTTTTTCACATTTCCTCTAATGATAGTCCGCTTTCTTTTTCCACTCAAACTCGTACTATGAAATATCCAAACGATCCTTATGCATTACTCCTTCATTCCAAATGCTCCTAATCCTTAAGTTTAGCCAATCATACTCCGAATAAATTCTCATTACCTAAAATTTCTCAAAACAAGAAAATATATCGAATAGGAGTATAATAGCATAAATTAAGAATATGATGCAATAATGAACATAAGTATGAATCAAAATGTTCTATAATGACACCTAAATGCACCTAAAAACTATATATAAATATGATACATCAAACTCCCCCAATCTACACCATTAGTTGTCCCCACAAAATACGATATAGACATTGGAAAAGAAAGACAACCTAAAATATAGGACTGCAACAGGGCTAAACACTTAACTAAAAACACGAGAGATATAATCACTACACAAAACAAGCATTGAAGCAAACTTGAACAAAGCCGCATATGATGTCATATATCACAATCGACTCTCCAATCATACCACAAACCATCTCCCCCAAGTTGGATTTAACCAAACCTGACAGACCTCGCTATAGTTATGTGGACTCATGCTCTTATGTGTTTAAAGGATAAATGATGACAATCAACCTCAATCAAGTTGACTAAGATGCAACAAATAATCTTTAACTTTGACTTTGCGACTAACTTAATACTCAACAATACAATACACTATGATGAAGAGGACTTTTAAGGGTTGTAATGGGGCTGAGGTTAGGGGTATGGAATATAAATTGGGAATAATGGTGGAAAAACCAAGAAGAAGGAAGCATCAAATAACTGAAAAGATGACCAAGAAAGGTCACAACATCTCCACGCAACAACCAACAATCTTCAAATATGTTAAACAACATTTTCACTCAAGAAATTCAAAAGTAACTCTTTTTCTTCACTTCATTCAAAAATATTTTTTTCATTTTATTTTTCACTTTTTTTCTTCTTTTTGTATTTCTTTTGGACACTTTCAACTCAATTTCCAAGCTAACTAAACATATTTTTCCATCTATATAAACCACAACTACAACATTTCTATTAAATACAAACCAAACCAAAATTAATACTCCCTACTCCAAGCTAGGGTTGGGACAAAAATTAATTCATCTAACAAAGTCAGAAAGGCTCAATGGGGCTAGAGTAAGAATATTATGAAAACAAGATACCTCTGAAGCTAAGATCATGAATAAAAACGCCTCAATCATATCAAAATATTTGCATGAGGAAATAACAAGGAGTACCAAGTCAAAATCAAGATCAATGCAACAACTAAGGAAGTAATTACACATGAAACAAACAGAATTGACACAGATACGTCAGTTTAAAGGCACAAAAGCTCACTTAGGTTAACTTGTCTTGACATTAAAGTTAAATCTAGCCACAGAGAGATACAATTAATCTTACCACAGGCAATCAATTGCGAAACAATTATGCTATGAAGAATCATGAAGAACATGAATAATGCTTAGGAATTGCAGTAAAATATCAACAAAGTTATCAGAGAGTGCCAGTAATAGTCTCATAGATGTAACTAACATGAGATGAAGTCTAATATGATATGAAATATGTTAATGCAACTAAGAAATAATATAGTTTTTTTGGTTGCACATGAACTCCCACTCCTAGTGAACGGTATAGACCGTAGAACATCCTATAAAAGCAATAAAATCAACACTAGAAAGCGATAAATCATAGAATATTTATCCCCAAACTAGATACTGCAGTGTCCTCACTATAAGAAGCAAGATCAGAGAAAGAACCAAAACCAACGCCAAGACCACCAAATCACCAAAGTTGCTCACCAAGACCATAATGTACCACTAAAATCACTCACGAACCCAAACAATCAACCCATTAAATGAAAGTTGTCATAAAAAATCAACAAATATGACTTCTCAAATTATAATTCAAGCAAAAAATTAAAATTTATATCAAGAATATAAACAATGTAGAATATAGAGTTTTACTACCTAATTTAAATGGAAAACAGGATTGAACAAACTCAAAAATATTATCGCATTGCTTCTCGAAAACCAACTTCGACCATTGTTGCCAACTTGCACAAATCATATAATAACCATTGATTAAAAAACTACAATTAGGTGTTAAATGGGAAAAAACAAATAATAAGTAAAAATTGAAAAAAAAGGAAAATAAAAAGAAAAAGAAAAGAACAACAAGGAAAAGAACAGAAAAAGGAAGCGGAAGCTAGCGAAGGCTGTAAGGAAAAGGGGCGTTGTTGTGAACGGGATTGGAGCTTACGACTGTTGTGGGTGGTCGGAGGATGTGGCACGCTAGGTGTGGCGGTGCTGGGAGGAGTGCAAGAGGATGACGATTGCAGGTGATAGGTGGGGGAGGCATTGAGTGCGACAGAGAAGGGGTTGGTTATGGGAGAAGACGAGAAAGGAGGGAGGCTCGGTGGTTGTTCGCTGGTGTCAGTGCTTGATCACTTGGTTGACTGGGTAATGTTGCCCTATCGGATGCGTAAGCAAATTTGTGAAATTGGAGAATTTTCAAAAAAATTGGCTAAGTATTTCTTGACTGACCGAGTCTACCTGATCGATCAGACCAAAATTTTTGCCCTATATGGATACTCGCCCGGTCGATCGGGCGAGAACTGATTCGCCAATTTTTTGAAAAATTCTCCAAAATTCACAAATTTGCTATCGGGCGACATTACCCGGTCGACCAGCTGACCAACACTTCGACACATTTTTTTTAATCTCATACCACCTACGAAAAACACCACAAAGAACACACCAAAGTGAGTAAAATCATAGGATGAAATCGAGATAAAAATCAAAACAAAAAGTAAAGAAAGAAAAAATAAGTCAAAACTCGCATTGCCTCCACAGAAGCACAAATTTAAGGTATTGCATGACCGTTTAAGATTAGTAGACCACTCATAATAGTTCAATGCTATAAGAAGTTTATCATATGTTCCTACAAACATCTCAAAGCATATTATATAAGAGTAGAAAGGAAAAATAAAATAAATTAGCTTTAAATAACTATGAAAACTAGAAAAAGAAAGATTAAGGAGAAGTTATATTTACAAGAGAAAGAAGAAGAGGAAATGTTAGTCTTTTTACATGACTCAAAGGAAGAAAAGAAATTAAATTTACATTAGTTACATAATCATGAGAGTCATTCAAAAGGGGATACAGAAGGCATGATGGAGGATATAATATAGGAGATGAAGGAATGCTGTCAAATTTTTGAGAAAAGGGAACATGAGACTCAAAAACAAAACCAGATGCAACCGATTACATCCTTACCTTCTACCAATTATCTTGAGTCAAATCAACGTCTTTCTCCTCTGAAGTATAATTCTCAACACCGATATCAGCATCATCAAGTATCACCTGTTGGCTAGTAGATTGATGCACAATAAGTAATTCAATAGATTTTTCATATTTTGGTAATCATGGGCTGATTCATTTAAATCTTCATGTTATTTAACAATATACTCTTTCATCATGCTAAAAAGTTGCCGACGCAATGATGTTTCAGTGGTGAAAATAATTATTCACTTCAGATTGATAGCATTGGTATAATCTGACACATGAGATTCATTAGGGTAATCAGAATATTCATTGGAATTCATGCACATATTATGAGAATTTTGGCAATCATATGATGCATCAAATACATCGTAACACCCCCAAATTACTCATTTTTAAATAAATAATTTAATAAATAACTTAGGAGTAATTTAGGAGTATGACCACCACATGAGTATTACGCTTTAGGCAACCAACTACTAACTAACTAAATAAGTTGTAGCAGAAGACTTTAACCAGAATAATATATAACAACTCTTTATTATTAAAAGTATATATTGTCTCAAGATTAAATTTAATAAAACACCCTAATTTAGGTAAGATATCCTTCCTAGTATGATCCCATGCACATCCAAAATAGGAAAACTGCTTACCAAATAGGTAAACAGGACAAAGCCAAATAGAAAAAAAGAAATATGCACGCGTCAGTATAACATAGAGTATGAAATGTACTAGATAAGTAACAAATTTTCTAGTTTGTAATAATTTACATTTTAAAAAATCCATCACTAACAATTAAAGAATAACTTTTTAAGAATAAAATATTTCCAACACTTTAATAATAATTCAAAAATAACCTTTAAGAACAAACTCTTTCCAAATAACTTGGATTAACAATAACATTAAAAATAATTCATCTTCTTATCTCCCCTTACTAATCTATATCAAGGGGTAACAATAATTGCCAACAAGTAGGATTTGAAGCATATACCCTTTTTGATGTTAATCAAGCAGTAATAATAATAATGTTTTATAAGTCATTAATAAGTCTTCTTTTCTCATAAATAATTTTTTGAACATTTAAAGTTCATAATAAAGCAATCAAACCATTCCTTGTAATAATGATTATGTTTCTACAGAAGCCCCCACTTTGATCGAGGTTCAGAAAACCGAAAGTCAAAGTATACGGTGTGGCGACGAAGAACAATTCTAACCACTCATCAGTTTAGAATTGATTTATATGCGTCGGTCTCTGCAAAACAAAGTTAGTATGCAGGATAATAACTACAATCATTCTGATTATCTGCAGAAAAAGATGTTAGGAGATAGGTGCAAACAACTAAGACAAAGCACATAATGTTGCAATAATGCAAACTTAGACTCTCTAAGGATGCATCAGACGCTACACAAGGATTAAGATTATGAAAAGCTAAGGAAGATGACACGTCATGCAAGATCAGGGTTATGCAAGAATAGGATGTATAAAATGCAAAGAAAGGTTAGGGTTATGCAAGGCTAGAATATCTGGATAGGAAGAGAGATAAAATGATAAGAAATGAATAAAATGATTTTCGAGAATTATTTTTAGTAAATAATCCGGGTCCGGAATCTAGGTCTGTATATTACAACTTTTTGTGAGTTTGATTTGATTTGGAGGAACCACCACATATAGGAAGCCCCCACTTTGGGTGAGCTTGTCTTAATTTAGGCTTTATGAGCCTTGATTGAGATGTACTTGATCTGTTATTAATATTCATAGTTTTCGTTAAGAATTCTTCTTTGGGAAGTGGATTTAGGCAAAGTCAAATATAAACAGAGATCATGGACTTGTTGGAGAGTCCTTTAGGGAAAGAAGATTTTGGATTGAAAAATGAAAACTAAATTTATGACTTATATAGATGTAGGTGGGGAAAAGGCTTTGATGAAGCTAGGTTCAGATTCGAGTCTATATCGGGATCCAGAAAGTGTATGCTACTAAATTTTAGAAAGTCAATTCATTAGACCATGACTAATATTATTTATTAATGCGGTAGGACGTCGAGATGAGGATTCCTACATATCCCTGGGGAATCAAAGCATTCATAGTTCTAGTTTTAGATCTGGATTTTATTTATTTATTATTATTTCTGTGTCCTAAAATTTTGCCTAGACCACACTTTTGGGTTTTCAACCTACCAGGCTTGGACATACTTCGGAGAATGAGTTAGGATTGATGGAAGGTTGAAGGGTTTAAGGCTTGAGGTTTATATGATGGGTTAGTTGGTTTGGTGAATGGAAGATAATGAATTCCGATTATATGGGCTAAGGTTTTGATGGATTTGAATGAGGGGTACTTCTGTGCAAGCCCCCTAGATTGACTTTCATTTTTGCCTTTGGCTCTTTTTTTTTTTTGCTTTGTGTTCCGTTTACTTTTGCTTATTTTTTCTTTTCGCACTTCGAATTTTATCACTTTTGTTTTTGTTTGGCGTTGATCTTTTTTATTTTTTATGTAGTAAAGCTTGCACTCAAGCTATTGGTTTGAAGTATTCGAAGGCTTGGAGGAGATTTGTGCAGTATTGGTTAATGGAGGCTATTTGGCTAATAAAGATGATGGTTTATGGTTGATGGAGGAAAGAGGAAAAAACTCCAAATCAAAGTATGTCCTTTTTTTCTTTTTCTTTTTTCATTTTCATTTTTTTTACTAATCAAAGTCATTTATGTGATTTTAGTTTCATCATTGAATTAGAAGCATACATAAAATGATGAATGTCAATGAAAATAAAAATAATAATAAAAAGAAATGAAAATGGAAAGGCTATAATAGATGAAGTCCTATAGTAACATAGACTTGGTGGGAAATGATAGAAATGACTCAAGGTAAGGACCCTCTGACTCATCCTAGGAAACATGAAATAAGAGACGAATCCTTCAAATTGAATTGTTGATGCACAAGGGTTACTGGTGATGCTGATTCTCATTGTATCAAGCATTAGAAAACGTTTGTTGTCAATGACCATGTTTCGCAGTTCATTGATGGTATTTGACACTAGATGTCAGATATTCATTTTTTCATTGAAATTTGCAGTAGAAATGTAGGTTGCACCTTTCAAATTATCTTTTAGGTGGAGAGATCGGAGTAAACCCTATGAAAGTGATGACACCTCTAATGTGAAGGCGGTAGACTATGGAAGTGATTGTGCCTCAACTGTGAAGGCGATCAAAAATAATCTTTATGACTCTAATGAAGTCGGGATGGTGATATTGTGATTGATGAGCTTTAGAGTAGGCTCACATTTTGTTCCTCCATTAAGCGTTCCTATGTTCTAATTTCTCGACCGGTCATGAGCTAAATTCCGTGGACCTCGCTTGTAAGTTTTAAGAAATGATTTTCAAAATTGGAAATGGAAATGTGGATTGGGAATGGGAAATGGAAGAATGAAAATGTAAATGGGAAATGGAGGTTAGAAATGGGTGTGGTTTTGGACTACTATGGACTTGACCATGATGAAGACATGGGCCTAACTATAAAATGCGGACATGGAATGGACTAGACTATGCAAGCATACTGGATTACACGACTAGGTATTGGTGATGTTAGGAGAGACTAGACTTTGAACTTACAAGTGAGCAAGCAGGCTAGACTTTAAGGAAGGTTGGACAATAAGGGATACTAAAATCTTAACCTAAGATAAGCATGCTAGGCAACTAGACTTTAAACTTACTAGTGGGCAAACAGGGTAGACAACTAGACTTCGGAACTTACATTAGACGAAGTAGGATACACTAAAAAATTGCCTATGTGGACTATGAAATGCTAGCTTCGCTAGACTTAGGGGCGTTGTCATTATGGTCTTAGGATAAGTAACTTTGCTAAACTCGAGGATTAGGGTAGTTATGGATCTATGGAAGGACCAGGTGCACTAGACTTAAGGGATTTGGGACATTATAGATTTCGGAAGGAGTAGCTTTGCTAAACTCGAGATTAGGCCATTATGGACTTAGGCAGGAGTTAGACTTGATTAGGGCCTACATGGAGATGCAAACTAGACCTAGAACATGAATTGGGCCTAATGGACCTAAGTTTGGACATACATGTTTGACTTACACTGGGATATACATATGGGTTTGACATTAGAAATGGACTAATTGGACTTAAAAATGGAATAGACTGGAATTAGACCTAGACTCGGCTTCACATGGATTAGGGTCCACATAACAATATAAATGGGCCTAAATTTGGACATGAACAAGAATTATATGAGCCTAAGATCGACTATAATGCTAGCCGGTCTACTATGAATGTATGAACTCAAATTTAAATGGACCTAAAATGAATGCAAAATGGACTCTAATGCATATGGGCCTAAAATGAATGTTAATAAATTTGGTTGATTGAATTGGATGGAATGAAGGTCTTTGGATTGGGCTTAGAATGATCGAAATTCCTTTTTAAAAGGAACCCCTTGTTTTAATCTCTTGTTAGGAAAAGATGATGTATGTTTTTGTAAATGTCTTGTATGGTGATGTTTAGTAAATGCTTTTTAAAAATAGTAGAATAGAAAAGGGTGTAGGATTGGTTTTGAAAAATATAAGTTTTTGAAATTGGTTTAATATGATTGGGTAAGATTGATAGGAAAGATTAGTTGGATAGCAGGGAGAAGGTAGACATGGATGACGACTCTAACTCTACCATGACCACTTTTCTATATGCACTTTTTTAGGATAGACTCGACCTTGCTTGTTGGAAAAATTGATTTTAATGAATTAGGTGAGACCCCAAGAATGATCATGCTTTCACGAGAGTGCACACAGACCGAACATAGGATCCACCACCATGACGACTAAATCGATAAAAAGCATGTGATGTCCATAATGCGTGCCTCTGGCGCGGGAGTGGTGCGCAAGGCGTAACTTAATATGCTTGGCGCACTACTCCCCCAACATATTTTTCAGGGATTTATGCAAGGTTTTAGCTAAGTGACGATCTATGTTAATTTTATAGACGTGAGTTTAGGTACGATGCATAATGTAGACACATAATCGTGTCTCTACATTTAAGGATCTGATGGTTAAACAAACTGTGATCTTATGTGGTCCGACTAAAGGGCATATCAGTCTGAAAAGCCATTCCAAAACTATTTCAAAAAATATTAAAGTCTTATTTTAAGACCAAATTAATTATTCATGATAGTTAATTACATGTGGATCCCAATCCTTTGAAAAGTCAATCAATTGTTTAATAATATTTAATTAATTTATTTTAATAAATATATATTTTCATTTATAGTTAAAATCATATTTTGTCCCGTAAAATAATATTTTCAGAATTAAAAGATAAAAGAAAATATTTAAAAGACGTTTCTAGAAAAGTTGGCAAAGACGTGTCAAAAGTCAGGCCGGTGCGCCTAGCGGCTGGCATGGCCACGTGTGATACGCATATTTTCCTTTCTTATCTTTTTCAAACCACGTACTAATATGTGTACGATTTCTGCTGGGCATGCTGATATGAGTGCCACACTAGTAGAATTTTTGCTTATTGCTGCGGTTATATTGCTACGATTTTACCCGTACGCAGAATTAAACCACGAAAAAAAGGAAAAATCAGAATTATACATATTGTTGCGATTCTGACTGGAAACCGCAGCAATATATGTCGACCAGAATTTTTTTCAAATTTTTGTGACTGTTTGACCAAACCCCAATATATGCTCTCCATAGAATCTACCTCTTTGTCATGTTCAACTGATGCAAAAAGGACTTGGTGATCTTCTAGTGAAACCAAGAGTTTGTTAAGACATTCTCGTTGAAGGTGAGCAAAACCTCTACACTTAAAACACGTTCTCTGTTTCATGGATTGTTGTGCTTGTGTCAAAGAATGATTCTTCTTTTGTGCATTAGCCCCGTAGCTACATGAAGATGCATTCTCATTGTTGGCTTTCGTTGCTGCAAATCCTACTTTAGCCCCTTCAACCCTTGGCATCAAACAACCACTAGTCTCCTTAGGCTTTGGTTCTTGTTGTCTCTCAACCTCCGTTGCTAACAAACATAAATCATCAAACATTTCATAGGGATGAAGTTCCACCAAACCAGCAATTTTCTTCTTGAGACCATTTAGGAATTTGGCATATTTTTACTCATCTTCATCCTTGCAATTACAAGCCAGACACAACCTGTCAAACTCCGAAATAGAGGTTTCAACACTCAACTGATTTTGCTGCAAGGAATTCAATTTGATTAAGAATTCTTGCTTGTAAGTCCTAGGGACAAATCGTTTCTTCATCTTGGCATACAAAACTGTCTAAGTTGTCAACTCTTCCTCTCCTTCTCTTCTACGTCTGTTTTAATAGCTATGAAGCCAATCACTTGCGTACTCCGTCAACCTCAAGATAGCATGACCAGAACGCTTATAATCACCCATGTTCTTATGATCAAAGAGACGAGTCATGCACCTCTCCCAATTAGAAAATGATTATGGACTCTATAGGCCATTAAAATCGGAAAGATCTCCAAGTTTGATGTCCTCGTCCTTGCGTGGTGTTTGTTCATATGAATTGTAGGAACAGTCACCTGTTTTCTTTTTCGACTCCATTAGCTCTGTTTGATCTCCTTAATAGCACTAACCAATTCATCTAGGCTAGCCACCAACTGTACCATTTTGTTCCCCAAGAGTTCCACATCATCCTCCAACTTCTTTGAAGATTCACTCACCATCCTCACACAAAAGACAAGATCTTTCGTCAAAAGTTTCTACTTGTTGTGAAGTCGTTATGTCTCCAAACCATACAACATTTTAACAGGAACTAGCCCTATAAGTATTAAACACTCAAACAATATTTCATGCAAAATTTCGAGACCAGCGGTTTGTGGTTTATTTTATCCCAAAATAATTCCAGATTTACCCGGTTTTAGACCAATTCTAAAGATCAATCTCAAATATATATAAAAAAACTTCAATTCTTACTAAATTTAGGAGAATAAAGTAGAAAAATAGTAGTCCAGTACAGGCTTAAGAATCAACCAAAATTTGATCGGAGGTGGCAGAACGAGTTGCTCCAGTTACCTCAAAAATCTGTCTGTTACTGGCGATTTTTTTCTTTTTCATTCTTCTTCTCCAAGAATGTCTAAGTATAAAGGGTACATCGATTCCTTTGCTTTGATACCACTTGATGTAAGTGGTGATTGCTAATTTACGCCCAAGTTCACGAACATCGAAGGTTTTGTGAATTAAACTATGAAAACTGGTGACTTTAGGCGAAGTAACAAAGATAAGCTCTATTGTTCCCTTCAGAACTAGAGGATCTCTCACTAACTTTAATTAGGAGATTCACACAGACCTCGATTTATGTGTTTTTGGTACGACCACCAACATTAAATGCAACGAGCATTTGAGTTCTTTTGATCAAAACTGACTCTAACCTTTCATCGGGCTAGGTGCCTTTATTTATAATTGGAGAAACAATAAGAACATCGCTCTCCAAGTCTACAATACGCCACAGCCAAGCATCAAGTAATTAAGGAAAGTTTCCCCTAAATTTAAGCCTAGAATCTTGAACATAAGGAAACACTTGATTTAGGAAAGTTTTGCAAAACTTTTCATAGATCTTATAAAACCACACCACTAAGACTTGCCTAATTACAACTCAATTTTCGGCCCCCAATGTAACTAAAATAACTAAAAATAACTCAACTACATTAACTAAGTAACAATAAAAGACATATTTTTGGTTGCATGAAAAACCTTCACTTTAAAAATAAAGTGAAACCAAGTAAATACTTAGAAAGAAAATGAACATAGTTGATAAAGTACTTTTGGCACGTTATCATGCATCATACTCCCCATCTTGAAAAAAAAAAACTTCACCTCATGTTTTGTCTAAGCAAGGGACAAGGTCACTTGCACCCAATGTAGCACATATACCATGTGCTTTCAACACCATATACATATATAACCCAGCTTGTGGACAACCTCAAGTGCCGTTCATCCATTGGTTCACCATGCTTGTGATCAATGTGGAGCTTTTGTGCAGCCAACGAGAGCCAAACATACAACATCTAAGCTTTGAGAATGTCATGTATGCAACAAGTTGTTACGCCTTTCCTTCTTTGCTGTAGGCACTTTTAGTACTTCATTCCTACATGAACTTAAGCAAGTATGACCACCGTTAGGAGCATTATCTAAGGGCGGAGGTAAAACATTCCCAAGAGTCTCCTTATTGGCCATAGGAACATGTTTAGGTGTGTGGTAGCGATTTCAAGCCAATTCTTTCCCCATCAATAAGGACCGAACATATGTTATCCTCCCATGGTGAATCACACTCCTATCCCACTGCCATGGACGTCAAATAAGCAAAGAACAAGCGGTCATTTGCACCACATCACATCATAATCTGTTCATGTATCCTCCAATACAAAAAGACACAAGTGCTTGTTTATTAACCCACACACCACTAGCAGCATCCAACCAACTCAACTCATATGGTTTAAGGTATGTTGAGTAGGCAAGCGTGCCTCATTCACCATAGAAACCACACACACATTAGTACATTAACTATTATCAACAATAATAAAAAATGTCATACCATTAATGAGGCAACGTGTTTAAAACAAATTCTCCCTTTTCTCTTGCTCGTGTGAAGCTTGTCACGTGGCCATTATAGTCTTGCATAGGATCAAATTGTGATGCTCTTGCTCCAGTTCAAACATTGGAGATGATTGCCAAAAAGTTTATTAACTATCCTCTTCATAGAATCTACCTCTTTGTCATGTTCAAGTGATGCAAGAAGGACTTAGTGATCATTTAGTGAAGCCAAGAGTTTGTTAGGATACTCACATTGACGGTGACGAAAACCTCTACACTTAAAACACATCCTCTCTTTCATGGATTGATGTCCATGTATCAAAGACTCAGTCTGCTTTTGGTGCATTAGCCCCGTAGCTAAATGAAGATGCATTCTCATTGTTGGCCTTAGCTGCTGCATCTCCTCCTTTAGTCCCTTCAAACCTTGGCGTCAAACCACAACTAGTCTCCTTAGGCTTTGGTACTTGTTGTCTCGCAACCTTCGTTTCTAACAAACCTAAGTCATCAAACGTTTCATAGGGATGAAGTTCCATAAAAGCAGAATTTTTCTTCAAAAGACCAGTTAGGAACTTAGCGGATTTTTGCTCATCTTCATTCTAGCAATCATAAGCCAGCCACAACCTCTTAAACTCCAAAATATAGGCTTCAACACTAAATTGATTTTGCTGCAAGGAATTCAATTTTATGAAGAGTTCTTGCTTGTAACTTGTAAGTCTTAGGAACAAATCGTTTCTTCATCTTGGCACGCAAATCTTTCCAAGTTGCTAACTCCTCCTTCTCTTCTCTCCTACGCCTATTTTGATAGCTATCAAGCCAATCACTTGCGTGCTACTTCAACCTCAAGATAACATGATCAAAACACTTATAATCACCCATGTTCTTATGATCAAAGAGACAAGTCATGCGCCTCTCCAGATTCGAAAACGATTGTGGACCCTATGGGCCATTAAAATTGGGATGGTCTCTAAGTTTGATGTCCTCATCCTTGCGTCGTGGATGTTCATATGAATTGTAGGAACATTCACCAGTTTTGTTTTAGAACTCCATTAGCTCTGCTTGCATCTCCTTAATAGAACTAACCACTTTATCTAGGCTAGCCCCCAATTGTGCCACCTTGTTCCCCAAGAGTTCTACATTGTCCTCAAACTTCTTTGAAGATTCACTTACCATCTTCAAAAGTTTCTACTTGTTGTGAAGTCGTTGTTTCTCCAAATCATACAAAATTTTAACAGGATGTATATGTGTTAAATACTCGACCAAAATTTCATGCAAAAATTCGAAGCCAGCGGTTCGTAGTTTTTTTTATCACAAGACAGTTCCAGATTTACCCGGTTTTAGACCAATTCTAAAGACCAGTCTCGAATATATATATAAACAACTTGAATTCTTACTAAATTTTCGAAAAATAAAGTAGACAAATATTAGTCCAGTATAGGCTCAAGAATCACCCAAAAAATTAGATCGGAGGGGGAAGAACGAGTTGTTCAAAGTTACCTAAAAAATCTGTCTATTACGAGAGATTTTCTTCTTCTTCATTATTCTTCTCAAATAACATCTTATTAGTACCAAGGGAAAATATATTGCTTTGAGCTAATACCACTTCATATAAGTGTTGATTGCTAATACGTCCAAGTTCACAAAGATCAAAAGTTAGGTGGATTAAACTATGAAAAATCGTGACTTTAGGCAAAGTTACAAAGATAGGCTCTATTGTTCCCTCGAGAACTAGATGATCTCTCACTAACCTCAATTAGGATATTTACACGAACATTTTTTTTTTTGTACGACCACCAACATTCAATGCAACGAACATTCAAGTTCTTTTAATCAAAACTCACTCTAACCTTTAATCTGGTTATGTACCTTTATTTATAATAGGAGCAGCAAGAAAAACCTTACTCTCTAAGTCAACAATAATCCACGGCTAAGCATCACGTAATTATGTAAGGTTTCCCCTAAATTTAAGCCTAGAATCTAGAACTTAAAGCAACACTTGATTTAGGAAAGATTTGCAAAACTTTCCATAAATCATACAAAAACCACATGCCTACGACTTTCCTAATTACAACTCAATTTTCGGCCCTCAATGTCACTAAAATAACTAAAAATAACTCAACTACTTCAACTAATGTAACAATAAAAGACATATTTTTGGTTACATGTAAAACCTTCACTTCAAGAGTAAAGTAAAACCATGCAACAAATTAGAAAGCTAATGAAGATAATTGATGAAGTACTCTTTGCATGTTATCATGGATCACATGCCACGTTAGGCGAACAATGTGCGCCTGACACGTGGATTTGTGCCTGACATGTCATCCTTTGCCTTACACTAATGTTACGTGAAGCACAATTCCGTTATCCTATAAATAGGCTCCGATTTTGCAAATTAAAAGATTGTCTTTTTCACACACAAAAACTCGACTTTTATGTTACGAATAACCTTATGAAACTCTCTATGAAATACATATTCTATACAAAACACATACAAACACATTCAAATCTTTCAAACATTCAGATTTTTAGGCTTCACGTTTGCGCGTCTCGAAGGTTTTCAATCTCGCAAACCCAAGATACGGTATAATCCTGAGGGTCCTTGAATAAATTCATTATTTTTATATTTAAGTTACTAATTGTTTCTTTCCTGATGTAGATCTTTAATATAAAATCATTCTACGGTATATTATAATCCTTCCTTTGTTTATTTATTTTCTACATTATTATATGCTTGGCTGATTGTTATGCATATTATATGATTGTTATGACGCTTATCATCCACATGTTATTATTGTTAATCAATACCTAAACAACTATTATAAATTTAATCAGATTAATTTGGACAACTTGCTAGGTTTCCTGTAATATTGATTGCATAGTCTTCTTATGTGTTTCTTGAACCAGTCTAGACTAATTATTTTTAGGGTGCTTAAAACATTATTTGGCTATTCTTTTGCCAAAACATGGACATGAATCGATATTTAATAGAGGCCAGCATTGGGCAACCTGACTGCGTTCATACCCTCACCACTGAACTCCATCTTTGGTTCATCTTTACCATCTATGGATTCTGGATGGGGAAAATCTACATTAGATAAGTCCCTAATTTGTCACTACGATTTCCCATATCCAATTAGGTTTATGAGTCTTCCTTTAAACACTTGTTGGCAACTTCAAAACATTTTCAATGCAAAACCTTTACAATGAAGTAAACAAATATGCGCTCACCTAGCGCATTCGAAATATAAACACGCCTATGATTTGACGACTACACTGGGAGGATTTTTAAAAATTAATTTCTTAAATGAGTGGGGAAACTCAAAAAATACGATTCATACTCTTTTTATGCGTTAGACAACATTATAGTTTTGCATATGCATGACTATTCTTCAGCCTACCTTGCCTGATTAGCATATGTTCAATGTGTGAGGTCACCCTCGGGAGGTTTGTGCTTTTTTCACCCAAAAACCTTCCCGAGCGATAGCGCTAGATCTTAGTCATAAGCAAACCTACCCAACCATGACATTGCTCTCTTGTTCCTAAATTGAAAAGTGAAGTGTGTCTTACACCTGGCCACCTCTTTCAGCAGGGGTACGAAGCGTGGGATCAATCTCTTAGTCATGGACCCTTTCAAGCTGGACTTTAGGTTTGAACTTTGCATCCATGTTATGTTTGCATGTGATTGCAATCTTGCCTGTTGTTAACCTACCAAATTGATCATTATTGTGCCTCCTAAAACCGCGTCTAAAAACTAACAAAAGTTCATCAATTGGCCAAAATGTCGCATAAATTCCCAAAAAACATGTCGTTGGAGTAGTGCGCCAAGCGCGTTAAGTGTTGGGGGAGTAATGATATGTGGCACGCAATCTGTGCAACGCATGTTTTTCTCCAATTTATTCATTGTTGTGGTCGATCCTATGTTCAGTCCTATGCTCGTCTGTCTGAATTCGTGTTAAAAGTATGGTCATTTTAGGGGTCTCGCCTAATTTAATAGGTAAAGAGAGGCGTGCACCTGACGCCCAAGCATTAAGTGTCGGGGGAGTAATGATGTGTGGCACGCAGTCTGTGCATCGCATGTTTTTCTCCAATTTAGTCATCGTCGTGGTCGTACCTATGTTCAGTCCTATGTTCGTCTGTCTGAATTCGCGTAAAAAGAATGGTCATTTTAGAGGTCTCACCTAATTTAATAGGCAAAGAGAGGCATGCACGTCACACATAACCTGCGCTAGGCGCAAGCATATGTCACAGAAGCACTGCCACGCGTCAGGCGCACATTGGTGTGCCTGACACGACCACCCCAACCAGAATTTAACACGTGTAAACGCGTCAGACGTAGAACCCTATGTGATCACAAGTCCACGTGTAGACGCTCATTAGCTCGCCTAACGCGTTCCGGCCAATGCGCTGGACGCACGTGGCGCGCTGAGCGCACCCGACACATCCAGCGCATATTCGAGTATATTCTAGCATATTCGCTTTTGCTTTTGCGCATCTTTTGAGGATGCTTTTTTATCCCAAAAATCTGGGAATTGAAATTTACGGATTAAAATCTGATTTTTTTATCTAAGCATTATGAAAATATTCATTAAATAATACATGAAAAATTAGGCTCTTGAAATGGACTTAAAACATTTTATTAGCTTAAAGTACAAATTATCATCATAAATAATTATTTGGGCTTTAGAATATCATTTCAAAACACAATTTTGGAATGGTTCTTTAGATTACTCTTCCATTGGGTCGCGCCAACTAATACCGTGATATGTTTCATCATTTGATCCTGAAAATGGGGAGACACGATTCTATGTATACAGAAGCCCCCACTTTGACTAAGATTCAGAAAACTGATAGGTAAAGTATACGGTGACGGGATGGAGAACGATTCTAAACGCTCTTCTACAAAACAAAATTAGTATGCAGGACAATAACTATAAGCAATCTGATTACCTCCATAAGAAGATGTTAGCAGATAGGTGTAAAAAACTTAGACAACACATATTGATCCAATTATATAAACTTAAACTCTCTAAGGATGCATGAGACGCTATGAAATGCAATGCAAGGTTAGGATTTTGCAAGGCTATGATTTGTGTAGAATAATAGAATGCTTAGAAATAGATAAAATGATTTTTGAAAAACGTTTTTAGTAAATAATTGGGGTTCGTAGACGAGGTCTACAGATTACAACTCTTTGGGAGTTTGATTCGAATTGGAGGCACCACTATATATATAGGAATCCCCCACTTTGGGTGAGCTTGCCTTTAATTAAACTTGAGCCCTGATTGAAATGTACTTGCTCTAATATTGGAATGTAAATTTGTAGTTGAATCGTTGAAAGTTGTTGTTGGGGATTCTTCTTTGGGAGGAAAAGTCAAGTAGCGCCAGAGACCATTGGTAGAATAAATGCTTATTGCTGCGGTCATTAAGTGGCCTATTGCGGGGGTTCTGGCCGCTCAACAATTAAGGGGGCAGCAATACGTAATTATTATATTGTTGCGGTTTTTGGGTAAAACCGCAACAATATATTTATTGTATATCAGATTTATAAAGCATATTGTTGCGGTTCCCGGCTAAAACGACAACAATATATTACACCTATTGTTGCGCTTCCTAGCCAAAGCCACAGCAATAGGTACTGGTACAAGTAAAAAGAATTTTTTTTTTTTTTTTTTTTTTTTTTTTTTTTTTTTGCATTTTGCCATCAAATTTGAAAGACAAAAAAGTTGAAAGAAAATAAAACACTACTGATTGAAATTAATCAAAAAAAATTATTATACAAAATTCAAAAACATAAAAAATACAAAAAGACATATTGAAATATATTATTACAATATATTGAAGGCAGATTATAAAAAAAAGTTAAAATTATAGTAACAAAAAAACATATCTGAAAAGAAATTATAACAATTATCATAAAAATCACCCAACATAAGAACAAGAATGTAACTCCAAAATAAAAAATATAAGAAAAAATATATACTACAACTATAATATAGTAGTACCACAAAAAAACTAGATATGAAAATATTATAACAACAATCATATAACTCAATAGTAATTTCCTACACAAATAATTACAAAAATATTATAATAACAACAATTACAAAATAACAACTGTCGACCGTCGAACGAGCGAAGAACGAAGACGACGACGATGGAGGTGTGAAACTGGAACGCTGCAAAATTCTGGAACGATGTGATTTCGTCGGAAGGAATTGGAACGATGTGGTTTCGTCGGAACGAACTGGAACGACGACGACGGAGGCGTGAAACTATTGTGGTTTTGCCTGCGCATATTCTCCATCGTCGTTGGGTGGTTAGACCATTATGTGAAGAATTAAGAAGAGAGGAGAGGCAAAGAATTAAGAGCGAGAGGAGAGAGAGAGAGATGCGTGAGAGGAAAGGGGAGGAGAGGAGAAAGAGATGCGTGAGAGGAAAGTGAGAGGAGAGAGAGAGGCGCGGTTTATTTAGGATTTAGTGAGAGGGGTGCGATCTTAAACAACATTATATAATATTGGGCCTCTCTATTGCTGTAATTTTTTATAGAAACCGCAGCAATACATTAAAATATTAATAATTTAATGTATTGTTGGGGTTTCATTAAAAAACCGCAGCAATGTAACGAGTCAAAGTAGTCAATTAAAGTTGAAAAATTGTCCTGTTAACATCTAATGTATTGTTGGGGTTTCATTAAAAAACCGCAGCAATGTAACGAGTCAAAGTAGTCAATTAAAGTTGAAAAATTGTCCTGTTAACATCTATTGTTGCGGTTTTAGTTGGGAACCGCAGCAATAAGTTTATTTTCGATTTATTCTTTTCTTTTGACGAGGTTTATTGCTGCATATAGGTAAAACCGCAGCAATAAGCAATTATTCTACTAGTGGACCATGGAATTATCGGAGAGTCCTTCGGGGAAAATGAGAGTTTGGATTGAAAAATAAAAAGTTTGAATTTTTGACTTAAATGAATGTAGGTTGGAAAAGCCTTTGACGAGGCTAGGTGCAGACTTGAGTTTATGTTAGGATCTAGAAATAGATTATGTAACAACCCATAATTTTGCTGCTAGTTTTTTCGCAAAAGTTTTCCCTAGACTATTATTTTCTCTAAATTAATGATTTTTATTTTTATAATTTTGGGAGCCGAATTATAAGTTTTATGGCGTGCTAATGTGTCTATTATATTTATATTTATAATATAATTTATTAGAATTATTTTTCATTATTAAGTATTACCAAAGTTTAGGCGCGATTTAGGAAATTATCGATTTATCGCGTGACGTACTTTTGAGGCATGGATCTTTGATGACTTGGGCCGAAATTATTTTGGTGTGGTTGGGCATGGAAAGCCGGCTATATGGAGGGAGAAGGGAGAAGTTTTTCATCTTTCAATTTTTATATTTTGATGACTCTTTGTATTCTTTAACTTCCATAACCCCCTCATCATTCCTCCTAATGAATCCATTTATTTTAATCCTTTAAACACTCTGAAAAACTGATTAAAAATCAGAACTCTATTGCTGCCATATTCGAAAAAATTCGGACATCGTCATCTTCATCATTCTATCAAATTTCTTGATTTCTACTCTTCATCAATCGTTCGTGACTTGTTCTGTCTGTCTCTTTCTTGTACGTGGTGCTTTAGGGATTGAAGAAGGAGAAGGGTGCACGCTTATAACGGGATTTTCGGGCGTTTAGTTTTTTTTTAATTATTATATTGTCTTTATTGAGTATTCTGTAAATTAACATTTAAGAATACTTTTAGAATTAGAAATAAAATTTGTACCATGTCAGTAGATCCATAATGGTCGCATGATAATTTTTGTGTTCTTTTACTGGTCGTATATATTACTTTGATAATTATTATTGTGTTTTTGTTGTCAGTTTGAGGATATTCTTTTTAATTATTTAAGGGCTTGTTAATCAGAAATAATTTGTGACCTTTTATGTTCTTGGAAGCTGGTGTTTAGTAGGTTACTGTGAGTATTATTGAGTATCATTATGTTTACGTTTGGTTTATGAAAAATATGATTAGTCGTGTACGTTTCATTTATTTAATAAGCCTTGGAGTTAATTGATGATCTTATTTGATATGATGCATTTCTTATTGAATTGTTAGTGCTGTAAAAACTAGTTTATTATCATTGTTGATGCTTAGTGATGTTCAAAGTATATATTGTGGGAGACATTTGTGGTAAGTTTGTAAGTTACTATTTTGTGAAATTTTGAAGAATTGTGTTTTTCTTATGAATCATGGGTATAAGGGCGGGTGGCATCCCTTCTTTCTTCTTTTTGAAGAATGGTTTTGAGTTGGTGGATACTTTTGGATTTTATTTATTTTGAGATAAGAACATCTGGTGGGATAGATGTAGTCCCCGGTTAAGAACATGCCAACCACCTGGTTTGCAAACTAGGGGTAAACCTGGGTTAATTGTTGTCGTCCGAGAGGTCAGGGAGTTCTGCGTGTTTTACCCTGCATCGGGAGTTTGGCCATTCTTAGACATAGGCAGTAGGGAACGTAAGCCTATAGACTGACCTGGAGACTGCGATCTGACAAACCTTAGGAAGTGAATTAAGACACAGGCCATTCACTGGCGTTCAGTTACTGACTCAATAACTTGTTGTACTTATATTTTATTATTATTTAAGTATTCTAGAGTTGATTTACTCACTATATCTTGTTTACTTGATGTTGACTATCACTTGCTAGATTTATGGTTTTTGATACATGTTATTATTATCATGATCGTATGTTTTCCTTTCTTATAAATCTATGTCTGAATCATGCTTTGATTCCTTTTGTTATGGGAGAACTGCTAGTTAGTCCCCCACTGGCTGTGGAATTATTTAATATATTCTTGCAGATGGAAATGACTGCTAGACTTGTGATTGCTTGGGCTAGCAGAGTGTGGGTTGATAGTGAGAGGAAGCTTCTTGTAGTCTTGTTGGTAGATGAGTTCTATGCAGACAATAGAGAGTCCTATGTTATGCTAGGTGTCAAAGACATTTAGTTTTTCTTGGGTTTTAAGGGGAGACTTGCATGTCTCGTAGTTTTGGATGATGTTATGTTATGATTTGGGATGTTCCTTTTTATTAAAATCATAATGTTTTCAGATATTTCTTTTGGAAGCTATGAAACTTTGGTTTGAGGTTATCTTTAATTATTGTTTTAGAGTAGCATAACCGTTCTGACGTTATTTCCGCTAACGTCTTCTTAGTAAATCTTGATTAGATATTGTTTAGTATCTTAGTAATAGAAGGACGGGGTGTTACAGATTATGCTCCAGAACTCTAGAAAAAACAATTAAAGCAACATGAATATTATATACAAAAAACAAGAGTAAAAGAGATTAGAACGTAAAATATACACGATTATTAATTAAATCTACAGCATGACAAGAAAACATTAGTAACTTCAAGGAAGTATAAAATATGAAAATAAGAAAATATGAAAATAATCAAGAGTGCTCAGGAATTATATTTATGTGGCTTAGATCGAAGACCGTAACGACCTTCAGGACGAGCACTCGTGAAACTAAAAGCATAGTATGATTAAGAACTCGAAAAGGATTGTTATCTTTGATGTGTTTGGAGTATTTGAAGGTTCTAAGTATAGTAGGCGATTATTCGGAATTTAAAGTGCTCGAGAAATACAATTCAAAAACCGTCCTTTAATTTGGGAAATCAAAGGTATTAATAGGAAAAAAAAGAAATTATGCTTCACGCACCCCCGCGCCACGCGCAAGCTGACGTGTGAGGCGCAAATTCATGTGCAAGGTGGCGTGTTACACAGAGTAGTGCGCTAGGCGCATTACTCTTTGTGTGTCACCAATCCGCGTGCCAGGCTTTCTCTTAAACTTGTCTTAAAAGATATTTCTTTATCCCTTGATATCCAGAGATTGACTTTTGTGAAATAAATCTGATTTCAATTTATTAAAATTTTTAACAAAAATAATAAATAAATAATTAGGCTTTTTAAAATATATTGAATTGACTCAAAAATGTTTTATGGGTTTAAAATAAAATTAATTATCATGAATAATTAATTGGGCTTTAGAATAAGATTTCAAGACACACTTTAAATTTAGTTTGGGTTGGCTCTTCGGATTGGTCTTCCATTAGGCTGTGCCAACTAATACAACCGTATGTTCGTCATTGTAACCTTAAATGGGGAGACACGATTAGGTGTCTACAGAAGCCCCCACTTTGACTAAGGTTTGTAAAACTAAAAGTCAAAGTATACGTGTAGGGACGGAGAATAATTCTAGATGATCTGCAATCCAATATCACACTTTTGCGTCAATTTCCATGCAAAATAAGCGAAAGCTTCAGGAACAAACATTTGTGGAATATATTTGCAAATATGTAAGCATGAGTTGGTGGATGAAAGATAGGTCATGAGCTATTTCAGGCCTACCTCATGTCGTAGTTATGCTGTCTTGATTGGTAGTGGTCTAGAGACCTAACAGTCATTTTCCATTTTAATGGTCTATATACCTAATGTTTATCTTCCACTTTTCTTGCTAGTAATAGTCTGGAGACCTGATGGCTGCCCTCCGCCTTTCTGGTTGATGATGGTCCACAGACCTGACGGAATCCTCCGCCTTACTAGTCAGTAATGGTCCGTAGATCTGATAGAGTCCTACGCCTTTTTGGTTGATGATGGTTCGCATACCTAACAGATTCCTTCACCTTTCTACTTGATGATGGTCCGCAGACCTGACAGAGTCCTCCACCTTACAGGTCGATGATGGTCCGCAGACCTAACAAAGTCCTCCGCCTTTCTGGTTGATGATGGTGTGTAGACCTGACGGAGTCCTCCACCTTTCTCGTTGGTAATGGTCTGCAGACCTGATGGGTCCTCCGCCTTTCTGGTTGAGGAGGGTCGACAGACCTGACGGAGTCCTACGCCTTTCTGGTTCACTTAGGATACGAAGCCCCCAAGCGTATTGTACAAACATGTGCACAGGACACAAAAGTCTGCGCTAGGCACAGCTTGATGGGTTGGACAAAGGTTCCTGCGCTTAACGTTGATTTGTCCGTGGCCGGACGCAGGATGTTCTGATTCCTCGGAAGACTATTGTTTTGATCCCCCGTGTGGTCAACTTTTTGAAGCATGGTCCACAAACCTAGTGCTTGACTACTGTTGTTAAATTGAAATGGTTCGCAGACTTGGCGATATATAACTCGTATAGAGTTGTTCAATGTTGGGTACCTATAAATATAAATAATACACACATACAAACAAACAATTAGGAGACATGCATGTATCTCATGATGTGAGTGGTAGTGTAGGGAATGACTTGAGCTACAAAGATTGACCTCTAATATGCTAGACTTAGATGTGCTTTCGTGTATGCATATGTGTGCGTGACTCCATGAAATATGCTAGAATCCTCTGGCTAAGGACAAAGGATGCAATGTTATGCTTAATACAAATATAATAATGCAAATGCAGAGATATGACACTCATGCAAATGATATAATATGATGCTTTATTGTTCCTCCAAGCTAAATTATTTTTGAATATGGAGAAATAACAAGCCCCAAGGATGATCCATGTAGGTTATGCTTGATTGAAAATGTTTTGTAGTTGTTACGAGCCTAAGTGAGCCCATAAACTAGTTAAAATATCATATGGTTGTGGATCCCACAATCTTTTGTATCGACTCGTAATGAAGTCCTTATATGGTACACATGGAGCCTATGAAAGAGGAGAAATGGGAAACCCCAAAGGATGATCTTCTAGATTTAAAATACGTTGTAGAACAATCTTCATAATGGTCGAGTTGTATATGTGTCGAGCTTTGTTTGCCAAGGGACTAAGCGAGCCCACAACATTATTTGATCTTGTACTAGTGTGGGTTGAAAACCCATAATGTCATGTATAGACTCATAATGAAGTCCTTATTATCTCAATAAGTTTAGACTTGGAGCCCATTATTTTCTGTGTGGAGCAGTGATGAAGCCCCCAGCAAGATGGAGTTGATGAAGTATCCAACATGATTGCTTGATTTATAAGATATCTCGTCACGCTTAGTGGGAGTTTTGACCAAAGATTTCATATAGGGTTCCTAAGGTGAAAATGGAATAGATTATGGAAAAATAAAGCAACACTCAAAAAACGAGGCGAGGTCAGAACGATGAGTGTGGAAAGGTTCTGCTACGGTTGGCTTAGAAGCGGTAATGTAGCTGTGAAAACGGCAAGGGAACATAATAGGAAAAAGGCGGAGCAATGATGGATTGACTCACGCAATAAGGTAGGTTAATGATGCAAGGTTCAAATAACCCCACTCTAGCTCTAAGGGTAGGGACGAGCATTGAAAAATTTATGATTTTTTCGCAATCACACTTTTCTCATAGGCCTAGACGAACCTTCAAAAATATATATTTCTTTTTAATTAAAATGATCATGACTCAAAAGAGGTTGCCTACGTATCCACGATAGAATCAGGTCAGTCGTAGCTCTTAACATTTTAATCGGTGGCCTAGCATTTTGCTTGGAGCCATTTGCAATTAATTAGGCATTGATTTGGAAGAGCTATTTGGCACGGGTGGATAATGATGTTGGTTTAGTTTGGCTTAAAGCGGACATACCTCAGGGTGAGGTTTTCTACGTATCCTTAGCAGAATCAAACTATTTTTAGTTCAGGATAATGAATGAGAAGATGCCCTGACTTTTGCCTAATCGCCCTTATAGATTTTCGACCTAGCAGGCTTTAGTTTTGTGGCTTATTGGGATGCCTTATGCATGGTTGTCTATCACATAGATAAGATTTGACTTATAATGATTTTTTTTGTTTTGAAGGTCAAGCCCTTTTGGTTAAAGTTGGAGGTTTATGATGATTTTTTTGAAAACAAAGCACGTTTGGCAAAGTTAATGATGGGCTTATTTGCACCGATTAATTTTTTTTTTTTATTCTGCACTTCTTTTCAGTTTTTGCTTTGATTTTTCTCATTGCACTATATTTTTTTACCTTTTATATTTATTTGATGTCAAATATACTTCCCATGAGATAGGTTAAAGGGAGAGGGGTGTTATGTATGGAGAAATGGTTGTCGTGAGGGGATAAAGGCCTCTTTTATGCCAATTTGTTCATTGCATTTAAAGAATAGTCATGAGAATTGTAAATTTATTTCCTTTAAGGTGACAATTGTGATTTCCGTTAATGCTCATTAGTGCAAGGTTACATAGTAAATAATTCAATATGCAATAAAAAAGGAAATCCTATATAAGAGTGGGGAAAAGAAGATAGATGAAACAGAGAACGAAATCCTAAGTGTAGACTCCTACGTCACGTGATGACACCATTTCGTCGCTTCGATCTTCATGAGGTCTCTTTATAAATGAAAAGAGAATAGGTGTATATTTTTTCGTGCGGATTGGACCTAAGCGAGTTTAAACATTTCTAGTGAATATATGCTATTGGGACTAGGGCTATGTCTTTTTAGTCTGGATCTGATAGCAATTGAAGTCTTCATTTATCGATCATATCTTGGATACTCACCTGAATGTTTATACACCTTTCAGTATGGTGACCTCTCCCCCTGTGGCATTCACAAATAGGAGTCTTTATCCCACGTCGGATTTTTTTTTCCTCTTTAGGTGGCTCTTCTAGGGTTTCGATTGGGGAAATTACCCCTTTTAGCTCGTAGTTGGTGAATGATTTGAGTATAGGTCATCTTTAGTGGGGTGAAGGTCATTTGTGCCTGTCGGGGTTCTAAACAATCTTTTGTACCCATGTCAGCAACATTTATCTTATTTAGGGCCTTGTTCGAGAGAATGAGAAGTCTTCCATCTTCTATTATAAGGTGCTTTAACCTATAATAATCGTTAATTCTATGTCCAAATCCTCTATGGTACTTGCAATAGGCATTTTTGTCCCAATTTGGCCGTTTTTGTCTTTCTCTTGATCTAGAGTGGGTCCTATAGGGTAGAGCAATTTTCTAAAATGAAGATACTCAAATATAGCACCATAGCTCATATGATATCAACTCTCTCTTAGGTTTTCTTTTAGGCATGGTCAGAGTTAGTGTCGGTCTGGAATGTATCTCATATGTTTTATTTGTTTTCGTAGTTACTTGGGCGTTAGGTGAAACATCAATAATTCTTTTTGCCTCATGTGGAAATAGGCGGGGTTTCTGAGATTGATTTAATGGAAGGATTTATCAGCGGACTGTGTTGTACGTGTGATGTCATGCAATTCATTGATCCTTTGTTGGTCAGCCGCTATTGCAGCAAAACTATCTATTGCCTTGTAATTTGCATTACGATTCTCTTAAAAAATTGTGTAGTGTGCCTCTAGTCTAACGACACAAGCTACAAGATCTACCAGTATACCCTTCAACTCATCAACTTGTTCTTGAAGTGTGCTTGACATATTGTATCCTTCTTTTAATGGGTCATCGAGCGAGAGATTAGAAATGGAGTGATGGTGGAGAAAAAGGAATGGAATGGAAGAAAGTATGTTTGTTCTAAAAGATGAGCTTCAATGAACGAATCTGAATTTCCTATATGCATGATGATTTTTTTTTAAATTTTTTTTGTGGATGCACCTAGACCTATTGCATGTATGCATGACTTTTTTGGATACACATAGACCTAATGCATGTATGAATGACTCAATCTATGTGTTCTAACATGTAAAGGTTGCCTACATATCCCAAAATAGCGAATTAATTCACTTGTAGTTTAGGACTACTAATTGGGGAATGCATGAAATGAAATGGAAAGTATGGATGCAAGGAGACTTCTAAATTCCTATAAACTCTAAGTATGCATGATGTATGGACTATGCAGTGAAAAAAGTATTCTAGTATGAAAGCAATGCTAATTGATATGCCTAGACTTGATAGACATCTAATGACGTTAGGATTCTAGATTTGGTGAACTTTCAAGGGTGCTAGACTCCTAATATGCATAATACTCTAGTAGACCTAGACTCCGAATATGAATGAAATTCAAATGGTTTAGGCTCCTAATATGGGCAGAACTCTAATGGATACAAAATTACTAAGATGAACGAAATTCTAATTGATTTAGACTCCTAAGATGGACATAATTTTAATGGATTTATACTCCTAAGATGGACTTAATTCTAATGGATTGAGACTCCTAAGAAGTACAAAACTCAAGCAAATTAAGACTCTTAACATGAATAGAGATAGACAGTGTTAAGAGTTCTAAATGGAGTGATACTGGATGAGTCTAGACATGTGCAATAGATAGATTTCTAATGGAGTTAGAATTCCTAAGCGGATAAGACTTTTACAACGAGATGGACATTAAGAAGAATTGTAAATGATGAACCTGAGAATACAATGTACATCGAAATGATGATGTTTTGATAAAGATCAGGAATTTTTGTGAAAACAAAGTAAGAAAATGAAAGAAAAAATCCTGAAAATGTGTGGGGTAAGATGGGAGGATAGGAATATCGAATTTTCTCCAAAAAGAAAAGAAAATCCTAAACATGATTGTTCACTTACATGAGACCTACCGGGAGTCAGGCGCATCCTCATGCGTCTAGCGTACTATTCTCACACACGTTTTCGTGGCAATTTAGGCAATGTTTTTGCGAATTGGACAAAATTTCAGGATGCTCCGACTGACATAATGACAACATCAATTTTGACAGACCAATATTGACTTGCGAATTGATATACCTCTTTTTTAAGACATGGATCAAAGGTCAAACCATCAATAAACTTCGGATGAATTCCCACACAAAAAAACGCACGCAACCCGCAGTCTACACGTTTAGCACAGGAACGATGCACCAGGCGCAAATAAATGAGTTTGGTGTACTGCTCCCAGGCATGCATATGTGTAATTTGACGAGATTTTGGATGAAAATTACGTTCTATTTACACGCAAACTTTTTGGTACAAGGCATATCAATATGTTAATGAAATAACAACAACAAAAATTACAATCACATAAATGTCTGGTAACATGGATGCAAGAGTTCTCACCTTAAAATTCAGTTCTACATTCAACTATTAGTCAGGTTTAGGTTAAGGCTGAAAGGGTCAATGATTAAGAGATTGATCCCACGCTTCGTACCCCTACTTAAAGTGGTAGCCACGTGTAAGACACGCTACAATTCTCAAGTCAGTAATAAGAGAATAATGGCATGGTTGGGTAGGTTTGCTTATGACTAAGATCCAACACTATCACTCAAGATACTTTTTGGAAGGAGAAAGCGCAAACCCCCGGGGGTGACCTCACACATAGAACATGTGCTAATGAGGTAAGGTAGATTGTCCTTATCGTGGTGGAACAATAGTCATGCATATGCAAAAATATATTATTCAAAGGCATAGAAAGAGAATAATGTATTCTTCAAGTTTCACCCACTCATTTAAAAAATGATTTTTTTTAACAAGAATAATACAAACTTTTGTCCGTTCTCTCAGAATAATACAAACTTTTGATCAAAAATATTCCAGTAGGGTAATACCGATTATTAACTTGTTGTAGGAGGTAATAAGTTGAGGTCGTTCAGGTGTGTGGGGGTTAGGGAAGGAGGGATAAAGAAGAAAGATCATTTTATAATTTTGTTTTTGACTTGTTTTACAGATTACAAGTCAACTTGACTATTGGAGGAATTTTGATGTAAAGTTTGTATTTTTAAAAAATCATCAAAAGTTTGTATTATTGTGAGAGAACGGTCAAAAGTTTATATTATTGTAGTTAAAAAATCCTTTGAAAAATAAACTTTTTAAAATCCTCCACAGTGGAGTCGTCAATTTGTAGGCATGATTTTGTATTCGCCTACCGCGGTATGAGCGCATATTTGACTACCCCATTGTTAAGGTTTTATAAAAAATGTGTTTTCAAGTTGCCAACAAGTCTTTTAGAGGAAAACTTATAAGTCTAATTGAATATTGAAAATTGTAGGTACATATTAGGGACTTATTCAATGTAGATTTCCAAGTCCTAACTCCATAGATGGTCAATGAACCATAGATTTAGTTCAGGAGTGAGGGTAGAACACAGTCAGGAAGCATGTTGTCCATTGCTGGCCTCTACTAAATATCGATTCATATCATAGTTTTATGCAAAAGAATAATCATATAATATTATTATACACCCTATAAATATTAGTCTAAGTTGGCGCAAGAAACACATAAAAGACTTTCTTTTAGTGACAAATTACTAAGCAATAATATTATAACGTACCTAACAGGTTAGTTTTACAGTTCTTTAGGTCTTGTTTAGCAATAATAACATGTGGGTAATAAAACTCATGCATAGGAGAATTTAAAACAACATGAATATTATATATAAAAATAAGAACAAAAGAGATTAGGATTACAATAAACACGATTATTAATTAAATATCTAAATTATGACAAGAAATCAATGGAAACTTCAAGGCAATATAAAATATAAAATAATTTAAGAGTCATCAGGAATTATACTTATGCGTCTTAGGTCGAATAGCTTAATGACCTTTAGGAGGAGCAATCGTGGAAACAAAAGCACAGTATGATTACGAACTTGAAAAGCAGTGATGTGTTTGATGTGTTTGGAGTATTTGAAGGATAGAAAACGTACATGTGGTACGATTTTTAAAGGCGTCTTGATAGATATTTCTTTATCCCTTAAAATCCGGAGATTGACTTTTGTGAAAAAAAAAAAAATTTGATTTCAACTTATTAGAATATTTATCAAAAATAATAAAAAAATAATTGGGCCTTTTAAGATATTTTAAATGGAATCAAAAATATTTTATGGATTTAAAATACAATTAATTATCATGAATAGTTAATTGGGCTTTATAATAAGATTTCAAAATACCCTTTAAATTTAGTTTGGGTTGGCTATTCGGATTGCTCTTTTGTTGGGTTACACCAATTAATACCGCATTATGTTTCATCATTGGACCCTTAAATGAAGAAACACGATTAGATGTCCACAATAACCTATAGGAGGGCCCCGAAAGTAGTTCTCAAATGCTCCTTCTAACCTTTGCCATCTTTCACTTTAAATGATTAGTTCTTTTAATCACTTTCTTTCCAGAAAACTCAACTCCAACATCAATTTAACCATTAACCATGAACCATAATACAAAATATGCAATTCCTATTTAATACAACACGAACAACAATGACAATAGGTTTCTACTAGAAGTGATCTAACGATGCTTAACTCAAATTCAATAACGAGCAATATTTCCATCAATAATAATAATAAGACTTACTACTCTTTATCAAACTTGATTCCAACTCAAAACATCAACTCCTTAATTCCAATTACAAAAAACTTATGTGTATTATGCATCTTAACATAATTCATTTTATCTAACTGATAGACATCTCCTATGATTCTTTTAAATGCAATATCTGAATACATGAATTATCTTTACAACTTGCTATTATCCTACAAGTTACTGCGCTATCTCTAGCATCACACATTAGTTCAAAAGGAAAGCTCTAATCCGGAGCTCGCAGTGTGGGGGCAAGGCCTTTTTTAAAGTTTCAAAATCATGCATGCAATCTTTGTCAAATTTGAATTCAATATCTTTTTGAATCAAATTAGAGAGAGATATTGAGATTTTTGAGAAATATATGATAAAACGGCGATAACATTCCGCATATCCAAGAAAAGATCTCACTCCCTTCACCGAAGTCAGGGAAGGTAATTTCTCAATAACCTCAATTTTAGCTCCATCCACCTTAATCCCTTTTTGAGAGATTTTATAACCAAGGACTATGCCATCTTCAACCATAAAATGACATTTTTCCCAATTAAGAATGAGGTTCATCTTTTGACATCGCTCGAAAAGTTTTTGAAGATTGGAGAGACAAATGTCAAAGGAAGAACCTACCACAGAGAAGTCATCAATGAAGACTTCTATGGTTGATTCAAGAATGTCTGAAAAGATGCGGTCATACATCTTTGGAAAGTAGAAGGAGCATTGCACAATCCAAATGTCATCCTTTGATAAATGAAGTTGCCAAATGGACATGTGAATGTAGTCTTCTCTTGGTCATCTGGATGAATGGGGATTTGAAAGAACATCGAATAACCATCCAAAAAGCAAAAATGGGAATGACCCGCCAATCTCTCAAGCATTTGATCAATGAAAGGGAGGGGGCAATGGTTTTTCCGCGTGGCCGTATTCAACTTACGATAATCAATGCACATGCGCCACCTGGTGACCAATCTTGTGGAGATAAGCTCATCTTTGTCATTTTTAATGATGGTCATTCCTCCCTTTTCGGAACAACTTGAATCGGGCTAACCCACCTACTATCCGAGATAGGGTAGATTAACCCCATCTCAAGGAGTTTTAAAACTTCCTTTTTTACCACTTCCTTCATGTTAGGATTTAACCGTCTTTGGGGATCAATAGAGGAGGCTTGACCATCATCCAAATGAATTTGATGCATACATATATAATGTGGGACTTAAGCCCTTGAGATCATCAATTGTATACCCAATGGCACTTCAATGTTATTTAGAACACAAAGAAATTTGTCAAGAAAATGGTGATTGAGTGCAGAATTGTGAACAATCACGGGATAAGTCTCATTATCTCCAAGAAAAACATATTTTAAAGAAAGGGGAAGAGTTTTTAACTCACATATGGGAGGAGAAGTAGTCCTCTCCTCTTTTTCCAATGAAGCTTCCAAGATCTCAAAGCTAGAACGGGTCGTTATGTATATTGGTGCTTTGTCCATTGCTTTTTTAAGATGTCAAGCTTCACTTTCTAGCTCTTGATCTTCTCCTAGTAACACGTCTTCAAGTGGATCTCTTGCTTCAACCAAAATCCTTAGGCTCAACACATTTTGCTCAAGAGTATCGATTCGATGAATTTCTTCCACAATTGGAGCCTTCATGCTCTTGTTGAAAGCGAACTCCATTTTTTCATCCCCAACCCTCAATGTCAAAACATCTCTCTTCATGTCAACTAACACTCCGATCGTTTTTAAGAATGGCCTTCCCAAAATAAGAGGGACCTACAAGTCTTCTTCCATTTCCATCACTACAATGTTACAAGGAATAAAGACCCTCCCAACTTGCACCGAAACATCCTCTAATTCTCCAACGGGTAATTTAACTGAGTGACTCGCTAATTGTGTCACCCTTCTCGTTGGTTTAAGCTAAAAGTTGAGCTTCTTTGAAATGGAGAGGGGCATTAAGATCACAGTAGCCTCAAGATCGGCTAATGCTCTCTTTGGCTCCAAATATCCGATTCTCAAGGGTATGGCGAAGGACCCCGGATCTTCAAGCTTTTTGGGGAGCTTGTTTTGGAGGACCGCACTAACTTTGACGGTGAGCGCAATGGTGGAACTTTCTTCAATAACTTGTTAGAAAGAAGCTCCTTTAGAAACTTGGCATAAGTGAGCATATCAGCCATAACTTGGAGAAATGGGATGTGAACTTGCAAACCCTTCATCACCGCAAGGAACTTGACAAATTTGTCATTGAAATGTTTCTTTGCTAACCTTTAAGGATATGGAATCAAAGGGGTGTATCTCTTCATCGGAGTGGGCTCTTTACTTGACTTTTGAGTTCAACAACTATAGGAGTCCCATCTTCATGAATGTCTTCCAAAATGACATTTTCAATCTCCTTATTCATTCCACTATCAACATCCTCGCTCTTATTGGAGGTACTAGTATCATTAAGTGTAGACATCTTAGGACCCTCATAGTGATTGGTTGGCTAGGAAGTTGGGTAGAAGAGTTTGAGGAGTCTATGCTCACTTGTTGAGCTACTTGGGCTAGTTGTGTTTCAATCATCTTGTTGTGAGCATTCATTTGTTGGAGGAAAGTGTTTATCTCCCCCAAGCTTCCTATCATTATCGGCATTGGTTTTTGTTTATTGAGCTAGGAAGAGTTGGAGAGTGGATTCTAGGGAGGATTATTTGGGTTTATTTGGTTCAAAGAGAGCTCTAGAGGATGGTTGTGTAAATGTTTATTGGGGGTTATGGAATCCGGGTGCTCTAGCTTGGTAAGGTTGGGGTAGTTGAGGGTTCTTCAATCCACCATTCGCATTGTTATTCCATCTTCCGTGGTTGTTGAAGTTAGGATTTCCCTCACCTCTAGAATTCACCCATGCAGCATGGTCCGATCCACCATAAATTTCACAATAAAAGGCTTGAGAAGTGCCTTTGCTAGGAGATGTCAAGCTTACCTTTTCCAATTTCTTTCCAAGAGTATCAAATTTTGCATTTATGTGATCAATGGCATCAAGATCATACTTGCCTTTTTTTACATTCTTTTTGCTTGTGGTTCTAGTAGAATTCCCCCAAGAGTAGTGTCTTACTACCTCTTCAATTTTAGGCTCAATATTGTCCACCGAAAGCTTTGTTAGTTGGCCTCTCGCACCAGAATCAAGGCTTGCACGGGTCATAGGAAGGAGAACATCATAGAAGCTTTGCATAAGCATCCATTGACTATAGACATGGTGCGGACAAGATCTTCGAATATCCTTGAACCTATCCCAACCTCCATATAATGTCTCATCCTCCTCTTGAGAGAAATTGGACATTTTCCTCCTAGCTTCGAATGTTTTATCTTGGGAGTAGAATTCATCCATAAAAGTCGTGGTAACTTGTGCCTAAGTTGTCAAAGAGTCTTCTAGAATGGATTACAACCATTTCTTAGCCTTTCCCACAAAAGAGAATGGAAATAGGTTGAGCCTCACAAATTCTTGACTCGCATTGTTTTGTTTCATCGTAGCACATAGCTCCAAGAAATTAGCAAAATGCTCAAGAGGGCATTCATGAGTCATACCCCCATATGACTCTTGCTTGATCATGCGAATCAAATGTGGAGAAATTCGAAGTTGGCAATAGTAGTTGGGCGGCGAATACTACTTTTGAGTTCAAATGCCTCGGGGTGCCAAAATCACGTAATGCTCTAGGAGCCTCGTCTCCCATACTGCTAGAAGTAGTGGAGATAGATGACTCTTGTTCGAAACCCAGTTGTTCAACAACCGATGGTCCGGGTTCCCTAAAGATTCTTCTTAATTGCCTCAATGTATTTCCAAGATAGACGACTCTTCTTACGGAACTTACAAAGAAGGGTGAGTTTGTTTGGAATAATAATGCAAAGAGGGCCTTTGTAGAATTGAAGGCTAGCTTATGTAATGCACTGGTTCTTGCTTTGCCAGATTTTTCTAAACTATTTGAGGTTGAAACAGATGATAGTGGTTTGGTGATAGGAGCGGTGCTTCTACAAGAAAAGCGTCCCAAAGCTTTCTTTAGTGACAAATTGAATGGGGCTAAGCTTAACTATTATATGACAAGAAGTTTTATGCCATCATTCGAGCACTTGAGCATTGGTCTCATTATTTGCATCCAAAACCGTTTGTGTTACATTCGGATCATAAGAGTCTAAAATACATACATGGGCAACAAAAACTTAATGTGATACATGCTAAGTCGGTGGAATTTTTGCAATCCTTCACATTTGCTTCTAAGTATAAAGAAGGTAAGGAAAATGTTGTGGCGGATGCATTGTCGAGACGAGGGTATTTGTTGGGAATCATGGAAGCTCACTTATTGGGGTTTTAAATTCTCAAGCAACACTATAGTAATGATGATGATTCAAGGAGATAATTGCTACTCCTCAAGGTTCCTATGTTGTTCAAGATGGGTTCTTATTTAAGGAGAATCGTCTGTGTGCTTGAGTGTAGTGTGCGTGAGTTGTTGGTAAGAGAAATGCATGTTGGAGGTATTGCGGGTCATTTTGGGGTACATAAGACATATGACTTGTTATGTGAGCATTTCTATTGGCCTAAGATGCTTAAAGATGTTCATCATGTGATTGAGAGATGCGCCACATGCCAAAAGGCCAAGAGTACTTTCCACAAAGGTTTGTACACTCCATTACATGTTCCTAGTGTACCTTGGGATAGTGTAAGTATGGATTTCATTGTTTGATTGCCACGGACAGCAAGAGGTAAGGATTCAATCACGGTAGTGGTTGATCATTTTAGTAAGATGGCTCATTTTATACCGTGCCATAAAACGGATGATGCTAGCAATGTGGCTGATTTGTATTACAAAGAGGTGGTACGTCTTAATGGTATTCCCAAGAGTATAGTGTTAGATAGGGATACTAAGTTCCTTAGCTACTTTTGGAAGACTCTTTGAAAACTTGTGGGAACTAAATTACTATTTAGTACTTCACATCACCCACAAACAGATGGACAAACCGAAGTCACTAATAGGACATTGGGTACTTTGCTACGAGGATTGGTGAGTAAGACTACAAAGGATTGGGATGTGCGTTTGGCTCATGCGGAGTTTGCATATAATAGAGCACCTTCCTCTACAACAGGTTCATCTCCATTTCTTTTTGTTTATGGGGTTAATTCACATATTCCTATTGATCTTGTCGATTTGCCACGAGGGGATCTTGTTAACTTTGATGCTTAAGCTCGACAACAATCTTTCATGAAGACATGTAAGGGTGTTAAGTTTCAAATTGAGATAATGAATGATCGTTATAAGCAACGAGCTAATAAGCACCGTAAATTACAATTGTTTCAAGTAGGTGATTTGGTATGGCTAAACCTATGCAAGGAAAGGTTTCCTGGGAAACCTAAGAATAAGTTTATGCCAAGAGCTTATGGTCCATTTTGTGTGTTAGGACGTATTGGTGATAATGCTTACAAGATAGAACTTCCTGATTCTTATGGAGGTGTGAGTTCTACCTTTAATGTAGGTGATTTATCTCTTTATGTACTTGATGGGAATTTGGGGACAAATTCTTTCAAAGAAGGGGAGAATGATACGGATCATGAGACGCCAAGTGTTACTAGAACTGGTAAGGCGATTAGCAACAAGACATTGCCAAATACAGTGCTAAACACAGTGACAAACGCAGTGCTAACCACTGTCCAGGCAATTAAAGAAGAGTTCGACATGGGAGGCGAAGTCGTATCAGAATTTGGGTTGTCACTTGGATGTGGGCCAAGTTATTCTAGTATTACTTGAATTGGTTTAGAGTAGTAGTGTGTCATGTAATTACTCTAATAGTTTCCTATTATGTTTTATGTTGTTTAAATAGGAGTTAATTAGTTATGTCGGTTGGAGTTAATTAGTTAAGTCGGTTTGTTGGGACATGGCTTGTACTATATAAGCACATGTGGTCATAACATTGTAGGATATATATGTTGTTGATTACAGATTATTGAATAAGAAATCTTTGAGAGTATTGCTAAGAATACTTGAGAGAAAGTTTAGAGACTAGCTTGACTAGTGGATCAAAGTCGTTGCCTTTGTTCCAAACTTGAAGTCGTTGCCTTCAAGATTCTATCCATCTTCACCTTCAAACACAATCCATAATCGTTTCTTTTAACCAAGAAACCTCCATATCCATTTGGAACATCAAGTTCCACATCAAGTGGTATCAAGAAAAGATTCATTCTACGTGAATATGTTCAAGAACAGTTCTTGAAACTCAATCAAATTCGACAAAATTCAAAAAGTGTGGCTGAATATATTAAGGAGTTTGAGAAGTTGTGTATTTTGTGTGAGTTGGATGAGAAAGAAGAGATGAATATTGGACGGTTCATCACTAGACTAAGACCTTCCATAGCTAATAAGGTGGAAACTTCTAACTACCTTTTCTTTGATGATGTACTTAGATTGACGGACAGGTTTGAAAGGCAAGAAAGGGAGGTAAATAAGGGTAAGGAGAAGACTTATGCTAGTGGTTCCTATTCTACTTCCTACAAGAATAAACCTACCTACAACCAAACTACACAATCACTAACTACTTTATCCAAATTTGACCCCAAACCGAAACCAAAAGTTTACATTAGTCCGGAACAAGCTGCCTTGGCTAAGAAACAGTGCTACAAATGTCAAGGTTTTGGTCACAACTCACGTGATTGCCCACAAAAAGTTACTATTTCCCCTAAAGATCATAGGACCTTGGTTAACTTCCTTGTGCAACAAAAGGAAGAGGAGGAAACTAAAGAAGGGGAGTCTGACTTTGAGGACGAGGAGAAGTGGGATGATCAAGAGCTTCAAGAGGCTGCTCCGGATAAAGATACCTTAATTTTGACGAGATTACTACAGAACTTACAAAGAAGAATGATACGGATCATGAGACGCCAAGTGTTACTAGAAGTGGTTAGGCGTTTAGCAAAAAGACAGTGTCAAACACAGTGCTAACCACTATCCATGCAGCTAAAGAAGAGTTCGACATGGGAGGCGAAGTCGTATTAGAATTAGGGTTGTCATTTGGACGTGGGCCAAGTTATTCTTGTATTACTTAGATTGGTTAAGAGTAGTAGTGTGTCATGTAATTACTCTAATAGTTTCCTATTATGTTTTATGTTGTTTAAATAGGAGTTAATTAGTTAAGCCGGTTGGAGTTAATTAGTTAAGTCGGTTTGCTGGGGCATGGCTTGTACTATATAAGCACATGTGGTGATAACATTGTAGGATATATATGTTGTTGAATAATGTAATAAGAAGTCTTTGAGAGTATTGCTAAGAATAGTTGAGAGAAAGTTTAGAGACTAGCTTGACTAGTGGATCAAAGTCGTTGTCTTTGTTCCAAACTTGAAGTCGTGGCCTTCAAGATTCTATCCATCTTCACCTTCAAACATAATCCATAATCATTTTTTTTAACCAAGAAACCTCCATATCCATCTGGAACATCAAGTGGTATCAGAGCTTTGCCCAAGATCCCAGGGTGACGCTTGTTATTATGGCCCGAATTCATCCCGAATTTGCAGTAACTTTGGGGGCCTCGTACTCCCAGCATACGTTGAGTATTTGGAAGGCTTTTGATCCGAAACTAGACTACATCTTGTCTAGTTTATTGTGTTAAAATTTCACAAAATTTCGAGGAGTTTTGATATAGTTTTGAGATCGTTTTTTGAAGGTGTGCAGAAATTGCTGGAATCAAGAACAGCGATATTAAAAGGAGAATTACCAGGGTTTGACAGCGAATTTAGCTACCAAATTTTAATTGGAATCTTAAAACATATAAGTCCGTATTGTGTCCAAATTTCATAGATTTTGGTTGTGTTGTGTGGAAGTTATGAAGTTTCTTGATTTGGGTAAGTTTCTTAAGACTTTCTTGAATATGGGGACTCCTATAACGCGAGAAGAGTTGCAGGAGATGATGGCAGGCATGATGAAGAATGTTAAAGAAAGTTTTAACTCCATTAATGAAGCTATAAATAGTAGCAACCAAAGGCTTGAAGAGACGATACAAGATCTTATATGTCCACCAACCCTTGAAGAGAAATTAGCACGAACTCACAGGAAGTTTGTGAAGAGTTTTGCCAAGTTTCAAGATTTGGCTCAATAAGTAGACACGAAACTGCTTGAAGAGAAACAACCACATCTGATTATTGAGGATGAAGAAAAGATTGAAACTTTATCTTGTTCAGAGGATGAAGATTTGATTATTTTTACAGCGCCTCGTGATGAAGAAGATAAGCTATCTTTGGATGATTCTTGTTTTATGGTTCAATTGTTGGATCAAGATGACTCCAAGATTGCATCTTTAGCTAGTAAACCTACCAAAGATTCGATCTTTGCTATTCCATGTGTGAAAAAAGCTTCTAAGCAACGTGGGGTACAACCTTATGAGGCATCTTTTACTGATTTTTGCTGTCATGATGTAGTTCTTTCTCATACCCGTCCACCATCATCATGGATTCAACATTTGTTTCACATATATGTACTTCTCCTTATGGTTCGTGGTTATCGTGCGTGGATCATTGCTTGGCTACATCAAACCTTAAGGGCAAGTTTTTAAAAAAAAAGAAGGGGAGAATGATACGGATCATGAGATGATGTCAAGTGTTACTAGAAGTGGTAAGGCGTTTAGCAACATGACAGTGCCAAACACAATGCTAAACACAGTGCCAAACACAGTGCTAACCACTGTCCATGCAGCTAAAGGAGAGTTCGACATGGGAGGCGAAGTCGTATTAGAATTTGGGTTGTCACTTGGACGTGGGCCAAGTTATTCATGTATTACTTGGATTGGTTTAAAGTAGTAGTGTGTCATGTAATTACTCTAATAGTTTCCTATTATGTTTTATGTTGTTTAAATAGGAGTTAATTAGTTAAGTCGGTTGGAGTTAATTAGTTAAGTCGGTTTGTTAGGGATCGGCTTGTACTATATAAGCACATATGGTCATAACATTGTAGGATATATATGTTGTTGAATAATGTAATAAGAAGTCTTTGAGAGTATTGCTAAGAATACTTGAGAGAAAGTTTAGAGACTAGCTTGACTAGTGCATCAAAGTCCTTGCCTTTGTTCCAAACTTGAAGTCGTTGCCTTCAAGATTCTATCCATCTTCACCTTCAAACACAATCCATAATATTTTCTATTAACCAAGAAACCTCCATACCCATCTGGAACATCAAGTTCCATATCAAGAACTACATCAATGATCGATGGGGATGGTTGACTCGCCCCTCAATCGTCTTGACATGCAACCAAAAAAGCTAAGGAGAATATTAGTAAAAACAATCAAGAGGTAAACACACCACAAGAAGAGGGAAGGAAAAAAAAATAGAACAATTTAGTCTCAAAACTAACGAACTAGCCAATGTTAACCGCTAATTCCCCGGCAATGGCGCCAAATTTTGTTGTATACTCGCTAAATATAACCTAAACAATCCAAGATAGGGTAAATATAGGGTCGAATCCACATAGAAGTAAGGTTAATCAAGGGTCAATTAGCCAATCACAATGAGCTAAATCTTTTTTTTTGGGTTTTGTAAAGGTTTATCGATGATTCTAAAATCTAAGTAAATAAATTAAAGAAATCAGCAAATTAAATCAACAATCAAGTAAGGGATATAAAATAAGGGAGAAATAACTAGGGGACTAGGGGATTCACCAACACTTAATCCAAGAATCCAATCATCAGAACGGGAAACAATTGCAGGATTACAAGGGGAAAATCACGCATATAGGAATTGTAATTACTCTCTCGAGCTAATTACAAGAGCTTAATTAGCCAATCATGACCTATTCTCATGGCATGAGCAAATAATCTAGCCAAATCAAGCACAACATGATTAATTGAGCTTTCCTAGACTAAAAAATGCCTATTTTCATGGAGATCTAGTCTAGCAACCAAACTTAGTTTATTCCTAGCTTCATCCTTCGATCCTTCACTAGAAATTCCAAATATGCAAGTTAAGTGGTGATCAAACACCCAACAAACTAAATAAATCAAGTTTGATCAACAAGTTCAACCTCAAAAGGTAACCCCCTAACTTAGATTTAGGATCCAAAGAGCAAATCATTTCCCCTAGTAAGAAACTACTCACACATTATGAAAATAAAACAAAATAGAACTTGAAATAACTTCATCACCATAACTATGGAGGAAAGATAAAAAGGGAAAATCAACAAATAAGAAATAAGAATTAATTAGCAAAACAATGATTATAAACAAGATTAAGGAAAGAGAAGAAGAAATAAATAAGAAATTACCAACTTTTAAGCTTGCATAAATGGTGAAAAATTGAGTTCAAAAGTTTCAAGCCTCATTTGCTCTCTCCTCAAGTTCTAAAGTTTTTTGTTATTTCCCTAGGAACACTACAAGAGGGGGTTGTGAATTGTAGGTGTAAACATAAATGTAACATTTTGCGGAAATTAAAACTTAAACGAATAAACAAGCTAGAGGAACACAAGGGATTTTTACGAGGAAAAACTTCTTGGGCCCAACAAGAAGAAACAACCTCGACCACTAGGGATTTTAAACTCAACTCTTTCACTAATTAGGCCAAACAACTTTGTTACAACCTAATTCTAACTCGAGCCACACCTTGAGTTCCTAAACTCAAGTTCCTGAGCCACTGTTCCCTTAACAGTAGTTCCTCTCAACTTCACTCGAAGTTTTCTCACTCATACAAGCTTCACTCAAAGCCTCTCTCTTAAGAACTTCACTCAAAGTTCCCTTACCCCAAAAACCAAAATACAATTGATCGAAATAAGCTTAGTGGAATTAGAGTAAGAAAGCAAAGAACAAATGGCTATTATGAGAGAATGAAGGCACTGACACTTAATTAGTTAAACTCACTTAATTACTTAGTCAGACACATTTGGAACTCATTTAGACTTCAATATTTATAGTGATAATCACAAAGAACGTGGGAGTAAAACTCGATTACATGTTAAGTCCATTAACCCATGATGTTCCTTCCCCTAAGGAACACGTTTCTCATCATGTCCCATGATCCCATGACTCAATATGAACGTGGATATATTTTAGCCACAACTCCTAAAGATTAGGAGTTTCTTGAGTTTATCCGAAAATCAGTTATTAAAAACACGTTTTATCATTTAAAACTGAATTTTTAATCTTTAAGAAAATATTATCTTTTAAACAAATTCTTTATAAAACCGGATAATTATTTTCTTATTTTTCCGAAAAACAAAATCTTTTCCTTAAACAGATTTTCTTTTAAAACTGATTTTATCATTAAGACTGATTTAATTAGATAAAACTAATTTCCTATAATTTAGGCATGACTTACTCAATTGCATAATTGTACCGTTATACTTTTGCACGCCTAAGTCTAGTTCCTTTTATAACTAAGTTCCTTTAACAATTCGTTTAGTGCCACTTAGTTTGTTCCTTAGAAAGGAACAAACTCTCATTCTCAAATAAACTGCCACTTTCCTTACCATCCTTACTTTGTTCCTTTACATGGAACTAGAAAATAAAACGCCTAGCTTTTATTCTTCTTGATCCAATGCTTGCTCCAGTATCAACTTATAGAAACTTCTTTACTTAGCCTTTGAAATCCTCTCTTGACTTCTTCCTTGACTTCGTATTCTCCCAGTTCCTTTCATTGATACCTTAACATCTACAACTTAAATAACTCATTAGTTCACTACTTAGTTTGCATCTTTGTTTCTTTGTCATCATCAAAACTAGGGTTCAACAATTTCCCCCTTTTTGATGATGACAACAAAGGTACAAACTAAGGCAATAACAAATAATATAAGTGAATGAAATGATAAAACAATAAAGAAGAAAATGAAAAATAAAACACAATTAAGTAAGTAACTGAATTTTGATTTTTCATTTACCTTAACCTATTTTTGATTTTTCATTTACCTTATCCTAATTTTTAAATTTTTAATTTTTCAAATTTTTCAGTTTATCTACAGTTTGTTCCTTAAATCTTTTCCCCCTTTGTCATCCTCAAAAAGAATAGACTCTGCATGTATTGAGGAATTGATTTAACACTGTAAGACCATATACAAGCACCATTGCTGGTTAAGTTAGAATTCAAAGGTAAACTTGCTCAAACATCAATCACATAATACTAGCCATTCCAAGGAAGAAATTATGCAAAACATTTGAAAACAGACATAATAGCAAAAGTCATTGATTATATATAGCACTTGTTCCATAACAACAAACAAAGAAAGAAAAGAAAAAGGATTAAACAAAAGTCGTGTTCCTTGAAAAGGAAACAGGAACAACAACAAACAAAAAAACTAAGAAAGGGAAGGGGAATGGTGTTCCTCTACAACCTCTTCTTCAACCACATCCTCTACATTTCTTCATCACCACCCCATGATTTGTCCAACTTGTTCCTTCAACTCCTCCAAAGCTGGGCCATAAGTCCATCTTCTTTTGTTGCGCAATCACCGTATCACTTAGATCTTCATAAGACTTCATTTGTCAGTTTTAGCATCCAAAGTCCAGTGAAGGTGATTATAAAATTTTATCATGTGTTGAGCAGGAAGACAAACATCATTAACCCAGCTACATCATCCGGAGATTTTGTTCCTTACCCTTGGAACCTAGGCAGAAGGTGATTTTGTGAAGGAACTGGAGGGGTTAGAATGGAAGGCTCATCTGTTCCGGGAATGGAAAGAAGGAGAAGGGTTGTAAATGGGAGGAGAAATGGTGGTGTTGGTGGAAGAGTTGTGGAGGTGGAAGCAAAAGAGTTAGGTCCTTTTATTTCATCCTTCACTGCTCAAAGCTGGAAGGAACAGAAAAGGATGAGGAGAAATGGAGGTCAGTTTGTGAAAGGAACAGAGAGTTTGGGATGTGGTGAGTGTGAGAGTGGAGGTTCCTTGAGAGTGAGGGTTCCTTTCCTCAGCATCCGAAAGGACTAAAGGGAGTCCTTGTTGGAAGGAACAGAAATAGAGGAGCAATTTTAAACGATTGCTCTTCCTCACTCTCTGAGGAACAGGAATCTAGGCTTGTGGCAATGTGTTTGCGCCTCTTTGGTTTTGGTTCCTCCGGCTTAGGAACAGGTTCTCCAAGATAACATCATTACTTCTTCCTCTATGTCAACCTTAGGCAATTTCCTTTTGCTTGAGGAACTTGGAGCTATTCTCCCTTGAATGAGTACTCCTTCTTGGACAGAAAGACCAAGTCCATTAAGAGTCTTCTCATTCAAGATGTTCCCTTGCTTTACTCCTAATGTAGGCCAACCAGTGAGTCTTACTTCAAAGTGATGAAGTAGAGAGGTTATCAAAGCACCATACCCAATAACACAATTATTTTCAATACAGTGGGTAAGATGTTGAATAAAGAGAGAAGGGAAGTTGATTTGAATGTGGTGGTCTAAACAAAACATATAACACATATCTAAGAGACCCACTTCATTCCTCTTTTCAGTGCGAGGAATGAGTGCTCTCCATACAATTGAATAGACTTTGTGAAGGGGAGAGAGTAGGTTATGGTTTAGTTTATTTTGACCAGCAGTTCCTCCAAAATATTCCACAATTTTGTCCTGAGGAAAATTCGGAAAAGAAACAGTTCCTTTCCGTTTAAAGTACAAATCGGTTCCTTTGCAAGGAACTTCCCAAACTTTGCCCAATGTGGCTTGATTAAACTTAATTTTCTTTCCCTAACCTCAGTTGTGCATAATCCATCAACATTTTAAAAATTCGCACAAAATTAGTCCATAGCTAAAGGAACAAGTGTGTTGTTAAAGGAGAATTCAAACAAGAATTCCATGCCTTGTTCCTTTAGAATGGTAGTTAATTCATGAAATTCAACCTTATTAGCCCATTCTAAATCTACACAAAAACCCTATACATACCTAGATTCGCTTCTTTCAACCCGTTTCTTGGAAGATGAAGAAACAGTTCCTTTGGAAGGAACAGGCGTAATTCTTCTTCTTCCCCCTGTGTTTGTTCCGGGGTTTCTTCTTCATCATCTTCCCCAATTAATTTTCTTCTACGCATGCTCCTTCTTGGAGATTCTAATTGTTGTCTTTATGGGGTTTCTTGAATTTGGTCGATTTCAAGGTTTTGGTAGGTGAAGGAGAATTTTCCATTTTTGAGGTGTTGGAATTTTTGGATGTTGGAAAAGGAGAGTTGCGTGAGGTTTTTGCCATGATTTGAGGAAGAGTTGAGGTTTTTATGGATTGTGAAGAGGTGTGAAGAATTTTCGGCTATGGTGAAGATGAAAGGTTGGAGGAACACGGTTTGTAATAATGGTGAATTGAAGGAGAGAGTTTGCATGTAATAGTGTCTATGACACGCGGGAAAAAAATAAAGCAAATAAAAATAAAAAGAAAAAGAAGACGAAAAGATGATAAATAAGATTTAAGATTTAGTTAAATCTGATTCCTTTTATTTTGGGATTTTTCGGATTTTTATAAGTTTTAATTTTTGAAAGAAAATAAATGTTAAGGAACTTGTGCTATTGGAACAACTAATGCTACATATCAATGTTCTTCACATCATGCATGTTTCTTAACCTTAGGAACAGTAAGGGGAGTATTATGTGACATTTGTGAGTTGTTTAATTCCTTTGAATTCATGTTTATGTTTTGTAACATTCCAATTTGCAATGGTCTTAGGCAATTAAACACAATTATTTTAGCACATAAAGTCACTCAATTTGATTCAAGCATGGGGGAATGATATAGGAACAATCACTTAATTTTTATTAACCCTAACTCAAGCCTTAATTTTTCATATCTATCCCTTTGTAAAGGCTTAGTTAGAATATCAGCAATCTGATTCTCAGTTTGACAAAACTCAAGTTTAATCAAACCTTTTTCAACATTTTCTCTTAAAAAGTGATGTCTGATATGTATATGCTTACACTAGTGGAAAAAACATCAAGTGCTCCGGTCAAAAACCATACAAGTGCTCCGTATTTGACCCGTAGCAGACCCCATACGAGCACTTGAGTATTTATCAAGTGCTCCGGTTGAAAACCGGAGCACTTAGATTTACAAGTGCTCCGGTTGCCTTAAAAATCGGAGCACTTGTAAATTTTATAAGTTGAAAAATCTTCAAGTGCTCCGGTTGTTAAGAGAAAACCGGAGCACTTGTGAATCAAGTGCTCCGGTTTTTTCCTAACAACCGGAGCACTTGAAGTATGTTTTTTAATTAAAAAAAAATTGTTGTTGTTGTTGTACATCAGCAAGCATACAACAACAACAACAACAACAACACTAGTTTGAAATAATAAGCAAACAAATAACCAGAACAAGAGAATAACAAAAAAATATTGATGTGTCTCACTGACACATGGTTAACTTTATTACAAGAATAGGCTGGTTACTTCAAATGTTTTAGGCCTTTGGGTATATATGACATCAGATCAAAAGTAGAGCATCCTATTAGCTATTCACTTCAGTCTTTCTGGATTTAGTAGATGATCATTAAGTTGGCAAGAACCTTCAAGGGATAATAGAATAGCAAACAAAAATGACAATACAAGTACAACACCGAAAAAGTTTACCCAAACCTAGTGCTGATTAACATAAATGCATTCACTTTTAGAATTGAAATTGATTAAGAAAACAAAACAATGACATGCATCAGCAAGTCAAATCCAAAACAACTACGCCAAAGTTTTAGAACATGAACAAATCAGGATCAATAGGACCAGTGGTGGACACCGTAACTTTTCCACCATCAAAGGTGATTTCTGCCTGCAATAGTCACCCAGCATCAAACGGCTCTGGAGCATAAACTTGTTTATTTTCCCCTGAGATAACATTTAACAATAAAAGCAGCATTTAAGGAAGGAAAACATTTCACTTCTTGATTTCTTAATCACCCATTAATTCTTGTGACTTGAAAACACACCCAGTCCCCAAAGCAAGAAGAATTTCAAAAGGAAAACATAAACACACAGTAAAAAATATAAAAGAGGGTCAGGGGAACGGAGATCAAATGATTGCCAGCATCTCAAATAGGGTCAACATAACTTCCAAAATCATATAGTTATATATGCACCCACACATTCCACAACATAATAAATGGAGAATGGAGTCAATCGAAGGAATCATATAAAAGAAGAGTGTTATCATTGAGCAAGTATTTTCTAAAATGAGAAACAACAAGCTTATCTCTAAGATATGCAAAAGGGTCCAATCTCATGATAAAATATTAAATACTTCTATATTAAGAAACTAGAATATATTATTTTGTATGGACAATTTAGTACTAAGATGTTTTTGACAATAAGCTGAGAAATATTCTTATTATCATAAACAAGGTGAGCTTGGCAAACTATGGTATTGTTACACTTACTTTCCTTCTTTACCTGTTATAAGAACTAATGTTTTCTCATACTTTGACTCCTCATTCTATTTCAACTTTCAAGTACAACTCTATATGCTGTGTCCATTTTTTTGGACATTTTCTTTTTTCCCGATATAGATCATTAAGTAATAAGGAGTACATTGATTTTGGAAATAGTTGATTTGTTTCGAAACAACATTCAGCAAATACTTACCTGTACTTGGATCTATTTCTAGAAAAAGAAAAAATAGATTTGTTTCTGATTTTCTTTTTCCTAAAAAACGATAGGAAAAATTCACGCCAATAATCTCAACTATGCATTTTTTGGAATGAGAGAATTGCTGGCTTGATTTTTAGTTGATGTTTAATGGCTGCAACTCTATTTAAGTTAAATTTTAAGTGAATGAAACTGATACCAACATTCAAAATAGTTACAGTTAATCTTGCAGCGATCACACGAAGAATGTGTCAGGGGTCAGATGTATCAGGAACTTATTCTCATATTATGTAGTATCTACTGTTTCAATGTTGCAGAAACTAAGAAAATGTTCACTTTGTTCAGTAGAACATTTAACACAAGTACAATCAATCTATCAATGGTAATAATCTCAAGCACTTCTGGTTGTTTGGTTGGGGAGGTGAAACTGTGCTAAGAGCATGTACAATGGGTGGGTTGGTCTTATATGGTTTTTGAGTTTTTTTTTCTCTCTCCTTTCCTCCTTCTTACACCTCACATCCCACTAAAACTCCCACCAACTCATCTTTTTTTTCTCACAATGGTTTGGTTGGTCTTACTTGGTTTTTCTATTTCTCTCTCCTACTTTTACCAAACCCCATAATATTCTCTCTCTTCTTCTACTTGTATTTTTATATGAAATAGATAATTTCAATTAATAAAAGCTAATCAGATTACGTTAAATTAATTATGATAAATTAAATTACGTTAAAAGTTAATTAGCTTACATTAAATTAAATTAGCTAATTAGCTTACGTTAAATTAAATTACGTTAACTTGACATTATAAATTAGAAAAACGAAACACGTACATAAGATAGAAAATTTAAAAAACATACATACATGAAATTTTAGTGAGATGCGAATTTTGTGGGTGTTTTGGAGTAACTAGGATTATTTGAATCCATAATATTGGCTTAGTATAAGTAATATAGGTAGGAGAGAGTAATTAGAAAATTAGGCTGGGAAGAATTTTGGTAAAATATATGAAATTTGGACTCAATTTATAGATAAAAATATTTTATACGCGTTATTGTAATTTTTTTTAAAAAATGATAAGCTCATTTTTTTATTAACATTACAAAATTTAGAACATTGCAAATTAAAGGGAAGAGTGTTGTAGACAAAAATGCCAAGTGGCGCGCTACCATTGGAGAGTCATTGGTCTTGTGCACTCCATCCGAGGTTCTGTTGGTCTGGAAATCCATACCAACCAACTCCAAGGGCCAATTGTCCCAATAGCAAAACTAAGTAAAGCTAGCTTTACTTTTTGCTAGACCAACCTAAAGCCAACCCATTGTACATGCTCTAAGGTTGCATTTGTAGATTCGTACTTCTAAATTCAGGGGAAACTACTCACAACTTTCTGGAAAAAGATATGTAATACAAAATAATAAGCCACATCATGAGTTCAATGTTAAATTCTACAAGTAACCCGAACTTATTACCAATGCCACCCACACCAATACATAGCATAGTCGAACATACGATATATATACATAGTAAAACATAAAATCACTATCCTACTCAACCTAACATGAATATATAACCCTTCTCTAAAACTCATAATATAAAGCAAGTTACCTTGTGATACTAAGTAGAAGATGCAATCTCCAAGTCTCACTCACCGACCATCGTCTCCTTAGATCCAATCCAAGTCGCAAGACAATAGCTCAAGTAATGAAAAAAATTCATAGAAGGAATAAGATTGGATAGCTTAGACAACCCAAAAGTCCCCAAAATTAAGCAAATAAACAAATTCTAGGAAAGTAACCTTTAGCTCTTACAACTGCATATATCAAAAGCAATATAAATAATTTAAAAACTCAAAATGAAAATATAAAGCAATAACTAATAAGCGTGATTTTGTCATACATTCCTAAACTCCTACCAATTTCAAAAACTTATTTAGTGATAATCTTAAGCTCTTAGGAGTTAGGAATGCATAGTGCATATGTCAAAACCAATACAAATAATTCAAAGATAACAAAAGAAGAACTAAAAAACTGAAACAAGGAGAGAGAAAATAAACTTTCTGGAAGTTGCAATGAGCAAGAGTACGACCATCTTCAAGCTGCTTACCAGCGAAGATCAAACGCTGCTGGTCTGGAGAAATTCCTGCAAATTTCACACAACAAAAACATAGAAAAAATCCAAAGTACATCCAAAAATTAAAAACTTCACTATATTATATTGAGCAAAATTTAAATGGAGAATAAATATATATATAAATGAAGGATAAAAATGAAACCTTCTTTGCCTTGAATCTTAGCCTTGACATTGTTAATGGTGTTACTGCTTTCGACCTCAAGAGTGATGGTCTTGCCAGTTAAGGTTTTGACGAAGATCTCAGCAAGAAACTTCCCTACCCCCCCCCCCCTCGAAACCTGCAGTCTAATAGCTTGCCTGATGAACTGGCTGATCGGTTCAGAGCTGCGGAGACCTCCTATCTCACAGATCGTTGCAGTTCAAGTTGCATATCCATGCAGGCCTCCAACATTCTCTGCATGTTATTTAGTCTTTGCTGCAGCCTAGCCATGTCATTCCTCAAATCGTTAATGATCTCCCACTCCTGTCAGATGAACAACTAGAATTATAAACCTCCGATATTTGATTGATTGCTAAACAAGCCAATAATGAAGATAAAATAAAATGATATTGAACTCAAAATGACTATAGTCTAGAGACAAAGATTCATGCAGATAGAGGCAACAAAATGAAAATAAAATAATAGTCCAATTACAGATTAGTAGTTCAGGAACTTAAAACAAGAGTAATCCGGCAATATTTAACAAGTTGAAAGCTACGACGATAGAGGTTATTGCAGATTTGCAGCTCAAATAACACACTTATTGTCAAGCATGCGAGAGAAAGGGCTAGACAACAGCGAATCAGCCATGAGACCATTTCATTTACTTAACAAGCTACAGGCACTGCAGACTTCTATCATAGATAGTAACCAAAATAGCTCTCCCTGAGAAGGGCTAGAAAACAGTGATATTTAAACAATGCACAACATAGACAGCAAAAACTACAGTCGTTTATGTTCTAAAATATTAGCAACAGAACAGAATCAGTAACTCACGATTCCAGGGGGTTGTCGTGATTCACGTCTAGACCAATTCGGATGGTTCCCCCAATGTGCTTTTTCAAGGTTTAATTTGTTGTTCTTCTTCTTCCTTGTTACGACGGCTATGCAAATGGATGTGGTTGGGCCTTATTTATAGTTCGAAAATCCATAAAAAATAACGCATAATTCAAACATTATGCAACATTTAATCTCTCTTACCTCAAAGTAAGGAGGATGAGTAGAATTCCACTTCTTCGCCTTAGATTTCTTCGCTTTTCCTCTGGCTTCTTCAGCGTCGTGAATCCCTTCCGTAGGAGAATCATCCGACGTCATAGCAGAGCAACTATTGCTCCGTAAGTTCAGCAATCAGTTCTTCTTGCTCCGCAAGTTCAACAATCTGTTCCTCAGTTGCCGCCATTGTAGCAAAATTGGAAGCACTTTTCTTCGCTAGGGTTTTGAAATCGAGAATTTTATGGAGAAGAGAGAAAAAGAAGATATCTCAATATGAGAAGAGAGAGAGAGGGGATAGAATACAAAAGAGCGACGACAACACAAAGGGGGAGGAGTAATAATTACGGTTAGGGTTTTGTTGTGGCGGTGTCGTCCGTAATGGTTTTAGCAGTAATGCCACCATCGTCGACCTTTGAGTTTTCAACCATGGTGGTGGTGCGATTCACGAAAAAGAAATAGGGTTAGGGTTTCGATTTTTTCATAAAATTTGTGAGAGAAGGAAGAGCTAGAAAGAGAGGGGAGGGGAGGGGAAACAGTGTACGCGGGTGAAAATGAAATGTTGGGTTTTATGAATCCCCAATCCTCAAGTGCTTCGGGTAGTCACATCCACCGAAGCACTACTCATAATTTTTCTTTTTTTAAAAAAAAAGCTGGACCAAGTGCTCCGTTTTTAAAGTAACCGAAGCACTTGATAAGTAGCAAAAGCATTTTTTTTTCACTAGTGTTAACTCTAGAATGATGCACTGGATCTTTAGAAATAATGATAGCACTTGTATTATCACAATAAATAGGAACACAATCAAAGTTTATTCCATAGTCACTAAGTTATTGTTTTATCCAAAGCATTTGAGAGCAACATGCAGCAGCTCTACATATTCTGCTTCAACAGTGGATAAAGCAACTGTGTTTTGTTTCTTGGTACTCCAAGAAACTAAACTATGACTAAGGAATTGTGCCATACCTGAGGTACTTTTCCTATTACAAGATCTCCAGCATAATCTGCATCTGCATATCCTTTTAGCTCGAACGTATCACTTCTTGGATAGTAGAGTCCAAGATCATCTGTTCCTTTAAGATATCTAAGAATTCTCTTCACAGTTTTAAGGTGAGACTCCTTTGGATTTGCTTGAAATCTAGCACAAAAACCAACACTGAAAGCTATGTCTGGACGACTAGCAGTTAGATACAAAAGTGAACCAATCATTCCTCTATATTTTGTTTGATCAACACTTGTTCCTATGGAGTCTTCATCTAATCTAGTTGAAGTTCCCATAGGAGTGTGATTTATCTTTGAGTTTTCGAGGCCATATATCTTTCTCATTTATGTATTTTTGTTGGTGAACAATTATTCCCTTTTCAGTTTGTTTGATTTGTAGTCCAAGAAAGAAATTTAACTCACCCATCATACTCATTTCAAATTCATTACTCATGAGACTTGAGAATTCTTTGCACAATGTTTCATTAGTAGCTCCGAATATGATGTCATCAACATATATTTGAACAAGCAAAATGTCAGTTCCTTTAGATTTTAGGAACAAGGTTTTATCAACCTTTCCTCTTTTAAATTTGTTTTCTAAAAGGAACTTTGATAATCTCTCATACCATGATCTAGGTGCTTGTTTTAACCCATAAAGAGCTTTATCAAGCTTGTAGACATGATTTGGGAGATTATTATTTTAAAGCCTGGGGGTTGTTCAACTATACATCTTCGTTTAGATAGCCATTTAGAAATGCACACTTAACATCCATTTGATATAGTTTAAATCCCATGTAAGCAGCAAATGCAATTAAAATTCTAATGGCTTCTAGTCTAGCTACAGGAGCAAAGGTTTCTTCATAATCAATTCCTTCTTGTTGATTATAACCTTTTACTACAAGTCTAGCTTTGTTTCTTACAATCGTTCCATATTCATCTAGTTTGTCTTTAAACACCCATTTTAAGCCAATTACTTTTGTTGTTTAGATGAGGGAACTAGATGTCATACCTTGTTTCTTTCAAACTCATTTAATTCAGCTTGCATTGCATTATCCAATCAGATCAGTTAAGGCTTCTTCATGATTTCTTGGTTCCATCATTGATAGGAACGCATGAAATGCACAAAAGTTCCTTAACTGAGATCTAGTTTGCGTACCTTTGGATATGTCGCTGATTATGAGTTCCATTGGATGTGACTTTTGTTGTCTCCAAGGTTTTGGTTGAAACTCTCTTATAGGAACATGTTGTTCCTCATGAGTTCCTTGAGTAGATGAGGAACTCTGATCATTGTTCCTCTATTAGCCTCAGTAGACTCAGTTCCTTCATTTGAGGAACAGGACATTTCTCCTCCTTGAGGAACAGGAACCCATTGATGCTCTTATTTTCTAATTCCTCGTTCCTTTCCTCTTTCACTTCTTCTTCTTCTTTTGAATCTGCATTCTTTTCACTTGGTTGTACCAACCTAATCTCATAGTCATCAACCTGTATGCTTGGATTATATTTGTCAGATTCATCAAAGATTACATGAATGCTTTCTTCAACACACATAGTTCTTTTGTTATATACTCTATAAGCTTTACTATGTGAAGAGTATCCTAAAAATATTGCTTCATCACTCCTTGCATCAAATTTTCCAAGATTATCTTTTCCATTATTATGCACATAACATTTGCAGCCAAATGTTCTAAAATATGTGATATTTGGTTTCTTTCCAAAATAAAGTTCATAAGGAGTTTATTAATGATAGGTCTCATCATGGCTCGATTAATTATGTGACAAGCAGTATTAAAAGCTTCAGCCCAAAAGTTCCTTTGAAGTTCACTAGCAATTAACATGGTTCTAGACATTTCTTCCAAAGTTCTATTTTTCCTTTCTACAACACCATTTTGTTGTGGTGTTCTAGGGGCAGAAAAATTATGATCTAGGCCATTATCTCTGCTTAAGTCATCAAATTTAAATTCTCGAATTCTTTGCCATGATCTGATCTAATGTGCATTATTTTATGACCACTTAAGTTTTGAACTCTTTTAGCAAAGACAAGGAACTCATCATAAGTTTCATCTTTACTAGTGAGAAAAATAACCCAAGTATACCTAGAATAGTCATCTACAATCACAAGTACATACCTCTTTCCACTTTCTGCTTTGATTCTCATGGGTCCACATAAGTCCATATGAATTAATTCTAATGGTTTAGTGGTACTTACAATCGTTTTAGATTTGAAAGAGGATCTTACTTGCTTACCTCGTGCACATGCATCACAAACTTGATCAATATGAAATTTTATGGATGGTAATCCTAAAACAAGATCTTTTGATCTAAGTTTCTCAAGTAATGAAAAGCTAGCATGTCCTAGAGCTTGTGCCAAGAAGTGAATCATCTTCAATAACACTAAGACAAGTTAAATTGATTTGAGGAACAAGGTCTAGATCCAAATGTATGTGTTCCCTTTCCTTTTCCTTCCAAGATAACCTTCTTAGTTTTAATGTTGATGATCAAGCATTTTTCTTTATCAAATTTTACAGTATTTCCCTTGTCACAGAATTGACAAATGCTTAATAAGTTATGTTTTAGAACTTCAATTAAAAATACATTTTCAATGGAGTGTAGTGGTGACTTACCAACCTTATCCATGGCAACTATGTTACCTTTCTTATTATCACCAAATGTTACACTTCCACCTTCATAGGTTGTGAGTGAGAGAAACTTAGTTTTATCTCCTTTTCATGTGCTTGGAACAACCACTTCGAGATACCATGTGTTGTTCCCCTCACTCCAACCTGCAAAAATCAACTAGTTGTTAGTTGTAGAAACCCCATCTTTCGTGGGTTCCTGTTCTTGACTAGGACTTGATTTGACAACCCATTTTTTCTTACTTATTGTCACATTTTTGCCAATCATCTCAGATTTTAGTTAACATTGATTTATGTAATGACCTACCTTGCCACAATACATACAAAATTTATCACTAGGTAGATCAACATATTTCTTTGTCTTGTTCCTTTTCTTGTAGTTTTCAAAACCAAGACCTTCCTTCCTCTTAGTCTGTGGTTTCTCAATCCACTTAGGAACTTTCATGATTTTGCCTCTGTTCCTTGCCACAACCAGTTCCTTTTTAAGATTACAGATATGTTCCTTTAAAATATTTTTCTCTTTATTCAAATTTTCAATCTCAGATCTGTATCCTTTCAAAGGGGTTGATCTTATGTCAAAGGAACTCAGAACAAGGACAAACTCCTTCAAGTGTGAAATTTCTAAATTAATTAGATAATTATCATTTTTTAAACTTTCATAATATTCTTTGATTTTTAAGTTCTTATCAAATAAATCAAAGAATCTTGTTTCAACATCTGTTCTCATTTTCTTTAGCCATTCTATGTGTTCCTTGCAAACCTTTAGGGCTTGTTCCGTTTGTTTTCGTTTTTCACGTTCATCTCTACATTCAAGAATTGCATCATAAAGAAGATCATATATTTCAGACCTAGTTTTACAGTCTAAGTCTGACTCAAGACCATGTTGACTTACCTCAACTTTTTCTTCATCTTCTTTTTCGTCGGTGTTTGCCATGAGGTAAAGGTTTGCTGTTTCTTCAGTTGGTTGTTCCTCTTCTTCTTCCGTCTCTGAATCTCCCCAAGCAGCTATCATAGATTTGCGCACATTTGCCTTAGAGAAAGGTGTCTTAGACTCTTTGTTCCTTTCAGCAAAGCGTTCCTTGTTCCTTTCTTTGGTTTTGTCATTTTCCCAAAGAGGACATTCCTTGATGAAGTGATTTGTACTACCACATTTATGACAAGCAGCTTTGTTAGAAAATTTCTTAGATTTACCTTTGAAGTTTCCATTCTTCATGTTCCTATACATCTTTCGATATTTTCGAACCATGAGGGCTGCTTCTTATTCTTCTGAATCCGAATGATCTTCATCATCTGCTTTGAGAGCAATTGATTTTGATTTGGAGCTTTCACCATACTCAGTGTCAAGGTGAAGCTCATGAGTCATAAGTGACCCTGCCAGCTGTTCTAAGTTGAACTTAGTGAAGTCTTTTGTTTCTTGAAGAGCAGTGACTTTAGCCATCCATTTGTCCTTAGGAAGACTCCTAAGAACCTTTCGAACCTGTTCCTCAGATGAAATAAACTTTCCAAGAGAAGCCAACTCATTAATAATGTTAGTAAAACGAGTAAACATGTTTCGGATGCTTTCTTTAGATTTCATGCAAAACAGTTCATATTAGTTCATAAGTAAATCAATTTTCGATCTTTTAACTTCATTAGTTCCTTCATGGGTTACTTCTAGTAAATCCCATATTTGCTTTGCGGATTTGCATCCCATGATCCTATTATGTTCATGGGGTCCAAGTCCACAATGCAACAGTTTAATTGCCATGGCATTTACTTCCATTTTTTCAAAATCAGATTTGTCATAATCAGAGAGGGGTTTTAGAGTTACCTCATTTTTGTCATTTGTAGTTGTGACTTCGAAATCACCAACTTCAATGACTCTCCATACCTGATAGCTAGTTTTTCAGCTTTGATGAATATCTCCATGCGGTTCTTCCAGTAGTTGTAGTACTTCCCATTGAACATAGGAGGCCTTTGAGTGGAATAACCTTCTTCAAGTTTCTCGGTGGTATTCATTGTTCCTTGGATCTTTTTCTCAATAGGGTTTTCTATCTTACGTGAGTTCTAGCTCTGATACCAATTGTTATTTCCCTAGGAACACTACAAGACGGGGGGTGAATTGTAGGTGTAGAAATAAACGTAACTTTTTGCGGAAATTAAAACTTAAACGAATAAACAAGCTAGAGGAACACAAGGGATTTTTACAAGGAAAAAAATCTTGGGCCCAACAAGAAGAAACAACCTCGACCACTAGGGATTTCAAACTCAACTCTTTCACTAATTATGCCAAACAACTTTGTTACAACCTAATTCTAACTCGAGCCACACCTTGAGTTCCTAAACTCAAGGTCCTGAGCCACTGTTCCCTTAACAGTAGTTCCTCTCAACTTCACTCGAAGTTTTCTCACTCATACAAGCTTCACTCAAAGCCTCTCTCTTCCAGAACTTCACTCAAAGTCCCTTACCCCAAAAACCAAAATACAATTTATCGAAATAAGCTAAGTGGAATTAGAGTAAGAAAGCAAAGAACAAATGGCTATTATGAGAGAATGAAGGCACTGACACTTAATTAGTTAAACTCACTTAATTACTTAGTCAGACACATTTTGAAACTCATTTAGACTTCAATATTTATAGTGATAATCACAAAGAACGTGGGAGTAAAACTCGATTACATGTTAAGTCCATTAACCCTGATGTTCCTTCCCCTAAGGAACACGTTTCTCATCATGTCCCATGATCCCATGACCTCAATATGAACGTGGATATATTTTAGCCACAACTCCTAAAGATTAGGAGTTTCTTGAGTTTTATCTGAAAATCAGTTAGTTAAAAACAGATTTTATCATTTAAAACTGAATTTCTAAAATTTAAGAAAATATTATCTTTTAAACAAATTCTTTATAAACCGGATAATTATTTTCTTTTTTTTTCGAAAAACAAAATCTTTTCCTTAAACAGATTTTCTATTAAAACTGATTTTATCATTAAAACTGATTTTAAATTAGATAAAACTAATTTCCTATAATTTAGGCATGACTTACTCAATTGCATAATTGTACCGTTATACTTTTGATATGGAAATAGTAAAAATTATATAGAGTTCTAGTTCTATTAGGATTCTATGTAAATTAGGAATTTAATTTCAGTTTAATTTTAATTAAGTGTTTAAGTTGATAAAGGAATCCTATTATATTTAGGAGTCTAATTCCTTATCAAAGTCTATCTAGGAGTCATAATAGGCGTGTGATTAGGAGTAATTATTTATCTTGATCCTTAAGATAAAGATAAATAAGTTTATTTGTTTTACTAGTCATAATAGGTTTAGGAAACTTGTACTATATATATGAGTTTTCGGCCATCAATAATAATTTAGAGATTTTGTTTGAGTTAATTCAAGTTTCAGGAGAGAATCCACCTTGTTTCGGGAGAGAATCCAAAAACCCTAGTTGAACTGTGAGCTGAAATACACCTGAGTTCTTCATATCCAGTTACTTTAGTTGAACCGTGAGCTGAAATACACTTGGGTTCTTCATATCATGCTACTAATTAAATAAAAATACATAAATATACAAACTTCCATAAACCAAATCCACTAAACTACATCAAAGAGCCCTAACTAAGTGAATTCTTCATTAAGATTCTTCATTAAGATTCATTAAGAATCACAGATGCGCGAGATGTAGGCGATCGAAGGGCAGCAGCACGGCTGGATGTTTAACGCTGCATAGACCTCAATACATGTCAGAACAGTATGAAAATTTGACACAACAAACGCCAATATGTTACGAGCCCAACGAGCCAAATATCATAAAATTTTGATAAAGCACGCTCTGTCACGCGCCGTCGCAAGATAGTCGTGTCAAACTGGGCGACAGAAATTTGACGCAGATGTATTTGATTGTTGCGACTTCATTACTAATCCAAATATGCTCAAATTTTAACAGGAGATAGATCTCTTTGTTAGCTTTCCAACAAACCAAGAAAATTGAAATTCTGACTTGTAACGGAGCAACACGAACAGATTTACCGAACTGGTAGCAGAACCGGATCAATATGTCGGGGGTTTTGATTAGCAACCACACCACTTGATGTGAATCTTAATGAAGAATTCACTTAGTTAGGGCTCTTTGATGTAGTTTGGTGGATTTGGTTTGTGGAAGTTTGTATTTTTATGTATTTTTATTTAATTAGTAGCAAGATATGAAGAACCCAGGTGTATTTCAGCTCACGGTTCAACTAAAGTAACTGGATATGAAGAATCAGGTGTATTTCAGCTCACAGTTCAACTAGGGTTTTAGATTCTCTCCTGAAACAAGGTGGATTCTCTCCTGAAACTTGAATTAACTCAAACAAAATCTCTAAATTATTATTATGCTCGAAAACTCATATATATAGTACAAGTTTCCTAAACCTATTATGACTAGTAAAACAAATAAACTTATTTATCTTTATCTTAAGGATCAAGATAAATAATTACTCCTAATCACACGCCTATTATGACTCCTAGATAGACTTTTGATAAGGAATTAGACTCCTAAAATATAATAGGATTCCTTATCAACTTAAACACTTAATTAAAATTAAACTGAAATTAAATTCCTAATTTACATAGAATCCTAATATAACTAGAACTCTATATAATTATTACTATTTCCATATCAACTTTTGCACGCCTAAGTCTAGTTCCTTTTATAAACTAAGTTCCTTTAACAGATTCGTTTAGTGCCACTTAGTTTGTTCCTTAGAAAGGAACAAACTCTCATTCTCAAATAAAACTGCCACTGTTCCTGACCTCCTTACTTTGTTCCTTTACACTGGAACTAGAAAATAAAACGCCTAGCTTTTATTCTTCTTAATCCAATGCTTGCTCCAGTATCAACTTATAGAAACTTCTTTACTTAGCCTTTGAAATCCTCTCATGACTTCTTCCTTGACTTCGTATTCTCCCAGTTCCTTTCATTGATAGCTTAAACATCATACACTTAAATAACTCATTAGTTCACTACTTAGTTTGCATCTTTGTTTCTTTGTCATCATCAAAACTAGGGTTCAACATTTTATATCAAAAATCAGGTTAAAATCTCCCAATAATCTCCTTGTCGAAAATATAATCTAAAAATATCTTCAGAGAGGCCCTTTTATACCTCTCACAAATACAAAAGGGCATTCATCGAAAAAAAACGGGATTTGGACCATTCGGAGATACCGCTCCATACATGGAGCGCAAGCTCTATGCCTGACTTGATTTTTTTAGCGTCACAGGTTGAAGCTCCCGATCCATGGGGATGGGGCGCCAGCTTCAACTTCTCGTCAGAATTTTTGCTAGGATTCCGCTGCTCCCACTCCATGCGTGAAGCGCCAGCTCCAATGTTTTGGCGAAAATTGCTGGAAATCAGGAGCTCCCGCTCTATGCGTGGAGCGCCAACTCCAATGTCTCGGCAAAATTTGATGGCAATTCGGAGCTCCCACTCCATGCGTGGAGCGCGAGCTTTTACTCTGCTTCTACTCTTATTTGCAATTTGAAGCTCCCTCTCTCCATCCAAAAGCTCCTTTTTGCCATCCCAAGCTTTAAAGATGGAGAGGCCGCTACAGAACCTGAAAGAAGGTAAGAACAAGTCATAGCATAGGTGCCCACAACATTCAAACTTTGCATAAATTGAAAAATAATCTATAACTCCTAAAAAGGACTCAACATGCATGAAGCTAGTGGAGTCACTAACATTGAACAAAGCGAAGCTAAACAAGCATGAAAAGGACTAAACAAGGGCTTAATTAGGGTGGAAAAAGGCCGTAAAAACGATCTTAAAAGCCACTTATTAGAATGTTGGAAGAACGATCGAGTCAATTACATGACATGGTAGTGTGTTGGACGCAATATGGTGCGTCTGGCGCACTACGATGTGCTAGGATCAACTCCCGTGCGTTTGGCGCATGTGCTTATCTTAGTGTTTTCCTTTTTATTTATTAAGCTTATGTTAGACTCGGATGGATCGAAGGAGATTTTAATTATTAAAAGGGTTGAACCTCGACTAAGGTTACCTACATATCCAAATAGGAATCAGGTCGCACGTAGTTCATGCTAAAGAATTGGATTACTTTTACCAATCAATAAATTGGTTGTGTATTACACATCAATTCTTTCAAGATTGGTTAAATTGTGAAATTCGGTGTCGTCCATGTTAATGAGTTGGGCTACACCTCTAGAGAGGATTGTTTTGACAATATATGTACCAGCCTAGGAAGGTCTGAATTTACCTCGAGGATCTAACACATTTTTCCTTAATACCTTGAGCACTAAATCACCCTCTTTAATGTTTCGAGGTTTAACCTTCTTGTGGAAAGATCGTGCGATACGATTTTGATAAACTTGCACATGATGCAAGGCAGCTAATCATCTTTCGTCGAGCAAGATGGTATTTCTAGGTCGATAGGTTGGACAGCATCTACAACCATAGATAAAGGAATAAGGTGTAGCGTCGGTGGACGTTCAAATGGAAGTATGATATCCCCAAAGGGCGAAATGCAATATGTTTGGCTAATCCTTATAATTTTCAGTCATTTTCTAAATAATGGCCTTAATATTTTTGTTGGCAGCCTCCACAACATCGTTATCTTAGGCTCAATATGCAGAGGATCGATGATGTTGGATGCTATATTTAGAGAGGACTTGTTCGCATTCAGCTTTGAAATGGGTACCTTGGTCACTTATGATCTCATGGGGAACTCCATATCGATAAATAATGTTCTTTTCTAAGAAGGCAACTACATGTTTGGCCTTCAACCACTAGCAGAATAATTGCTTATTGTTGCGGTGATATTACTGCAGTTTTAGCCAAACGCAGCAATATATCACATAAAAAGAAAAGGGAAAATAAAAATAACCATATTGATGCGGTTTCGGCCGAAAACCGCAACAATATGGTTTCAGTAGAAATTATTTTAGAATTTTTTATTATTTGACAAAACATATTGTTGCGGTTTCTGACAAAAACCGTAGCAATATATTAAAATAACATAAAAAAAATATTATTTGACCATATTGCTGCGGTTCCTACAAGGAACCGCAGCAATAGGATTTTAATATGATATATTAAAAGTTAGGGTTTGCCTCCTCCTACTCTCTCTCTCCTCTTCACTCAGTTTGTTTTTCACGCCTCTCCCTTTAAACTCTCCCTCCTCTTCATTCAGTTTCCTTGTTCATTCGTTTTTTCACGTTCTTCATAACTCACTCTCTCTCCTCCTCTCTTCCTCTCCTCCCCTCATCTTCTCTCTTCCTCTCAATCTGCTCTCTCAACTCACGTCGGTTGACCCACGAAATCAATGGCGTTGGTGACCCATGAAATCGTTCTGACCCACGTGTTCGCTAATAGCGTCGCTGATGCCACGCTCTGACACCACGCCGGTTGCGGCTAAAATCGCTGGTGCTTCTCCATCGTTGACCGTTCAAAGTTTTACTGCGAGGAAACGCGCGACAACCACCACCGTGATGCGACAACAATGAAAGATGGTGAGGGCAGAGGCGACCGTTCGAATTTCCAACCAGATCTGTTTTTTTTTTCATCTTTTCGTTTATTTTTTTTCTATTTTTAGATCTGTAAATTTTTTATTTTAGGATTTTTTTAAATTTTCAGTTGGTTAATTTTTTAATATAGTTTTGTTTTTATTATTTTTTTTTTTTTTAATTAATCATTTAGTTATAACTATTGTTTTTTATTTTTGCTTTTTCATTTGGGGGCTGAGTATGATTTACAGTATTATTTGCATTTTCATTTGTGATTCATTTTAGAGGATTTTTTTTATCCACTCACACTGTTTTTTATTTTTATATATTAATGAGATTTATATGTCATTTTATTTTCAGTTTGTGTGCAAATTTGGTGAATAAGTTAGTGAATTGTTTTAATCTTTCAAATTTAATTGCGGAATGCAAAAAAAAAAAAGATTTTTTTACTTGTACTAGGACCTATTGCTGCGGTTTTGGGCAACAACCGCAGCAATAGGTCAAGCTATTGCTGCGGTTTTGAGTCAAAACCGCAGCAATATGTTGTACTTTTTTAATATAAAATAGTTATATTGTTGCGGTTCTAACTAAACAGCAGCAATATGTCCAAATATTGTTGTGGTTAAAAACTGTAGCAATATATTAATTACTTATTGTTGCACCCTTAATTGTTGCGCGACCAAAACCGCCGCAATAGGGCACTTAATGACCGCAGCAATAAGCATTTATTCTACTAGTGAACTTGGCATATGATGCTGCTAATACCTACTTAGTAAAGTAGCTTATGGCCACAAGGATGAATTCATGTCCCCCTGTGCTAGGTGGTATGATTTTGCTAATGATGTCGATACCCCAAGTGGAGAATGGTCAAGGTAAGGTAAAGGTATCTAATAATGAATGTGGGACTTGTTGTAAGTTAGCACATAGTTGGCATTTGGGATGGGTTTTGGCATAAAGGTAACAATTTTTTTTCATTGTAGTCCAGTAATTGCCTAAGCGAGTAATATTTTGGGCTAACATGAGTCCATTCATGTGTGTGCCATAGATTCCACTATGGATCTGATCCATAACGGTTGTGGTCTCTAGGTTATCGATACAAAGCAAGCGTACGCCTTGTGTTTTTTTGTGCAGTATCCCATTATATTCGACATATTGAAAGGTCATGCGCCTGAAAGCACGTTGGGATCTTGTTGAAGCTTCAGGTGGATATTCTTTCTTAATTAGGTAGTTGAGTATGTCAGTAAACTAGAGTTCAGAAGGAATAGGATCAGACTCAGTATCTATGATGTGAATATAAGCTGTTTCTTGCCTTCTCCCAATGACAAGGGCCATTTTTGGCGTGGCTCGAGGAATCCTAATCGTAGAGGCTAGGCGGGCTAAAGCGTCAGCAAACTGGTTTCTTATCATGGAAAATATGTGTATTGTATTTTAGGTATTTATTCGGCTATGGCTTCCAAATGGGCTTGGTATTGCAAGAGTCATTTGTTTTGTACTTTCCATCGTTTGGAGATTTGATTGATGATCAAAGACGAATCACCATATACCCTTAATTTCTTAATGTCGAGGGATACTGTAGCCTAGAGCCCCATGATACATGCGTCGTACGGGATTGCATTATTGGTAACGTCAAAGTCGAGTTTAACAGAGTTAGGAGTGTGTTCGTGTTCAAGTGATTCCAAGAGTACCCCCTACACCATATCCCTTTTGGTTGGAATCACCATCGAATTATAGTGCCCAATATTCATCTTCCGTCATGAGAAGGTATTCATACTCTTCACGAGATTCATCTATAGGGAAATCCGCTAACAA